>NW_008240027.1:2042165-2055219 GCF_000691975.1 Corvus brachyrhynchos | reverse complement strand
GCTTTTCTTCTTTCCTTTCCATTCAATCTCTCCTCCACATCGTGCTTAATAGTTGGGGGAGAAAACAGTTCCTTATCATGTAAATCTGCAAAACCTCTTAGGGTTCAAGACAATTTACATCACAGAGGCCGTGCACCTTAAAGCAATCCCGACCCCTCCGGGGAGAGCTCCCGGAGGAAGTTACTCATTTTGTGGTTCAGTCAGTTTGCCCGATGATTTCACATTTCAATCCACAGTTTGCTAACCTCTCCTTTGGAAACGCTGATGAAAATCTTGTGGAGTTCAGTTTGGGGTTTCTGGATTGTAGTCCCGGCAGGTGACTTTTACTTTTCAGGCTGTTTGGCTACTCCTTTTCCCCGGGGGCTGTATTCCTGCCTCGCCAGCAGCCGGTTGTGCAACACAGGGTGCAGTGATTTACAGTCTGCCTTTGCACTGACTCACTCAGGGCTGGATTCAGGGCCGAGGTGCAGGGCACTCCTCGTTGTTTGCCAGGGAAGCCAATTCTTTCCTACAGTTGCAATGCCGCCGAGGGAAGGCTGATAAAAATCACTGCATTGTTCTTCCCTGGGATCCCTAAGGACAATGTGTCGGGGAGGAGCTCCCGAAGGTATCTTTTACTAGTGAGCAAAGCAACTAAAATAAAAGAGCCATGGAAGCCTCTGCCTAAAGCTCAAATTGAAGCTTGCTTCCATCCTGCGCTTTTTTTTTTGGAGGCAATTAATCGTTTGCTTTTTATTTCTTGCTGTTCACGATACTGGGGGATGAGGAGAGAGGGGTCAGTCAGTTAAATGTACACTTGAGCCCTCTTTATTCCCTTTTAGTTTCTTTCTGCATTAATTTTCTTGCCTGATTTGTGGCAGGAGCTTTCTGGAACTGGATTTGTCCTATTTTTTTCTCAGGGTACATACTGGACCTCTAAAACTTTCTCAGAGTAGCTAATACCTGATGATGTTGATTCAAACCTACAGACTTTTAAAATGTCACAAATTCTTAGTGGATATTCAGTTACATTTCTTCTTAGAAACACAGGTAATTTTCCTTCAAATGATTAAAAAAAAAAAAAGATCATACTAATACTGACATCAGTAATTACATTTAGGTCAACTTTCACCTGAAATATCTTACAGCCAGAGTTCAGGATACAGGTCCTGTATCCTACTCACAGTGTGCATATTAGATCTATCAGAGAGTCTACCAGGAATTCAGCTACTAAACATTTGAGAAGTGCAATATGGCATTAGGTGATCTTTTCAAGAATAGCCAGTTCACAGGAAGGCTCTGGAACACTTTACTGGGGGAAGCTGTGCTTGCTAAAAACCTCCAAGAGTTCAAAGGATGACTGCTCAAGTCCATGGGAAAAAAAATCTAACCAGAGCTATTAAATACAAAGCAACCAAGCCTGGTTCAGTGAACCCTTGCAAGCTGGGGGGTTTCAGAAGCGTTGCTGTATATGTTCTCTGTTCCTATTCTTTTCCTCAAGATGTCTGTTGTTCCCATTTAGAAGTGTCACCGGCCCATCCCTACAAAATCTAAGAGTGATACTTTACAAAGAAAGTTTAAAGAAGAAGAAACTGAGGAGAAATCAAACAATTACAGATATAATAAATTAAAGAATGGGGCAAAATGTGAACTTTTAAAAAACCCCTAAGAATAGGAATGCAGAGAACACTGAAGGGGACACTTCTCATGCAGCACCAGCCACTCCCTGACCTTGTCCAAGGAGCTACAGCAGCAATTTAAGACTGGAGACGGGTGGGACTTGGTAGAAGACACTGGTCTGACAAGGTGACTCTTCTGTGTCCATTCTGCTGAGCTCATTGTCACGAATATTTCATGGGATTCCAGACTTCAAACCCATTTTACTGGAGGGGAAATGTGGCTGCAGGACATTGTGATTGAATAACCTGTTTCAACCACATGACTCATAGACTGGTAGACTGGTTTTTGCCTTTTTTTTTTTTTTCCCTCTGCTTTTCCTAGAAGATGAGCTTTCATCTGATATCAGTTCAAAAGTGACTTAACTTTAGTTTTGTTAAGACTGACCTCATCCTATACTTGTCCAGCACCCCTTATTCTGAACATATTCATACGTGATATTCATTACAGACATCTCTTAGCTTAGAGCAGGAACCTCTTTACTGGCAGGAAAAATCTACGGACTTCCATAGGAGCCATTTTCAGAAGAAATGTTTGCCTAAAACTTATTATCTGCTAAATGTCTTTTTTTTTTGTCCATCGCCTGTGTCCTGGGTTTGAAAACACAGCCCTGAATGTCAGTCGTTATGTGGCCCTTTTGATGTGTGCTGCTGACCTGTGAGCCTCACCTCTTGCAAGTGAAGGGGTCTCTGCACCTGCACTCGTGGCAGATCTGTTCTGTAGGTGAGGGAAGGCAAAGGGAAGGCACCTGACCTTGCAAATGTGGCTGGTTTATCCCAGCACTGGTTCAATGGGGCAGCTTTGGAGGCAGTGTGGACATGACCCCGCTGGAGAGACCCACGGCTCTACTGCAAGGCTGGGAGAAGGATGAGAGTTATTCCTTGCACTCAGTCGAGCCAACACTGCAGAGGAGCTGTGTGAAAGGGTGCTGGGGATGCAGCTGGGCCATGGTGGCCTGAAGGCAGCACCTGTGGTTCTGGTGGACTGGGAACAAAAGGATGTGCTGAGCATGAGTAAATCAGGAAGCAAGGCTACCAGCCTTCCCTTTCCACCCATGCTTGAGAGTCTGTAGCTGAGCAAAAACTTGAAAACTCCTAATTGAGGCCAAAGCAAATGAGTGAAAATGGAAAGCAATGGAAGGCAAATGAGTTACCTCTTTTGAGGGATGTCATAGTGTAGTGGTTCTCAACACAGAATGCCAGCAGAGAGTTAAATTGGACAAGCCTCCCAAGTCATAAATCTAAGTTTTGAATGGCTGTAAGGTGTTGCTGGGTGTGCAGAGAACATGTTGCCGGTGAGGATGAGGTCCCCATCTGACTGCTGTCTTTGTATCTGGGCACTGAAGTGCAGATCATAAGATGCTGTAGTGCCTGTCCACTACTGCTTTAAAATTAGGATTCTTGTGTTGTTTCCCATTGTCCTCAGCTAACCCTATATGCAAAAAAAGGTACAGCTATTGCAGGATACAGGTAGGGATAGCCTACACGGAAAAGAAATTGAAGAAGGCAAATTAGATGTAGAGAACTTCGGAATTTCAGCCAAGTTCCAGAGAAATCCCTGGCAAAAGGTTTGGTATTGGCTCCTTTAAAAGTATCTGAATATCTTGAAGTTGAAAAATCTGAAAAAGTAATCCAGAATATCTTGGTGCAGAGCAAGGTGACAAAATGAAGGATGCATCACTCTGTAATTACCTCATCAAAGTGCTTTCAAATGACTGTGGCCTTAGTTGCACTCCCAAAGCCAAAGGAGGGATTAGGACCTCTGTCTGCTTGGATTTTGTTCAACAGAAAGAGTCTCTGCCCCACAGACCTGCTATATAGGGACTGGATTTTTATATGAGGGCTGAGGAAAGGTCAGCCCCATACCAGGCAAGATTCTCCCAACCAGTGGGAGGAAAACCAAACCCTCTCCTGGGAGAAGCTGAGTTATGCAACAGGGACCTGTGAGAAGATACTGAAATTGAATCCCTGAGACTTTTGCTCATCAGCCTTAGAAAAACACTTGTGTTGGAAGGCTCCACATTTAATTGCTGGGGAAACTTGATCAGAGCAGAAAGGAGATTCCCAGCCTCTGGCTAAACTGTTGGCTTTACTCAGTGGTTTCTATCAGCCATGTGCTTCTCAGAAAGTTCCTTTCAGGTGCATCTTTCCTGAAAGATTAAATGCCTCTGTGCAGATTACAGTGCTGGGGATTAATTGCCCCCTGAGGCAGAACAACTGATCTCTTAGGCCATGTGCACAGGATGCAAACCATGTATAATGCAGGAAGCAGAGAGGGTTTGCTATACAAAACAATTGGGAAACATATTATTTAAGGAAAATCTAATCTCTTATGGAAGAGAAATATGGAAGGAGTGCAGAGCAATGTCTGTCCTAGGTGATAAGAAATAAGTGGTCTTAGAAAGACACCCGAATTCCAGTTGCTGCAGGAATTTGGGCTTAATCCAACTCCACTAAAGTTGATGGAAAACTTGTGAATGTTACATCCTCCATGCTGCAAGAAGTGAAGAGCCGTTTGAAAGATGGGAGAGGCGTGGGAGTAAAAGTTGGTGAAAATAAGAGAGAAGCCTGAACTAGGAAAGTTTTCAAACTTGAGGAGACTTGAATGGTCTGGAATTGAGGATACCAGTTTGGATAGCTACCAAGAGACAGTAACTGCCTCAATATTTTGATCATATCTTGCTTCCGAGTCTGGTGTGCCTGCCTTCCCTTTCCCAATTTACTGAGAGTGACTTCTAGATCCCATCTGTTAACTGGCCACATCTACGTTTGTGCAAGCCCTTGTGCAGCTCTGTGTAGTACTTCAGCCTTCGTAGGTGCTTCAGGTACCCTGTCCCATAGGGTGCATCAGGCTGGTGCTGGTGTGGGACCGCCTGAGCCCCTTTACCCCATCATATGTGGAGATGAACACAGAAAAGGCTCTGACTGTCGGACAGAGATCCACGGGCTGGAAGATGGGAGCAGATGATATCGAGAGTGCACTCAGAGATTAAATAAACCACTGTGATAATACAGCAGGACTTGTGGTTCTGGCAGACAGCACACTGCTCACATGACACTGAGTCACTCTGGGGGGTTGTTTTCTTCCCGTTCATTTACCTCTCGTTTAGCGCTGCCGGTGGGTAAATAGCGAAATGGGATTCTCAGGGTGTGATCTTTACAAAGGCCACTGAAACACTTCCTCCTGAGAGCGCTGATTGGAAACAATTGCGGCTAGAGGGGAGGAAGTGTCCTGTTTGAACTTTTTGGTGAAAAATGCAGATTCAGTGACACCAAACTGTAAATTAATTTCATTTTCTCTTGTAGAAGGGAAAACAAGAGAAGTCAAAATAGTTATTTTTGTTTCCAAATTGAATGCTTGCGTTTTCCCATGTGAAGTGACTTTTCATGTCAAAGATTATTTTTTCTTTCTTGTTTGAAATCTTGCAATGGAAAAGAAAATATTTTAGCTGGTTTTTTCCCCCATTTCATCAGATACTTGAGAAAGAAATTTCAGATCATGCCAACATTTTATTTCAATATTTAATTTGGAAGAGGCAGGAAACTGAAATACCCACCATTCCAACAGTTCCGATTAGAATGCAAATATTCTATTTCCATGGAGCTCCCACTCCTCATCCCAGGAGTCTTGAGCCCTCTGCACAGATTACAGGGGAGGACAGGATAAACACCTGGCCAGTGCACTGAAAAATGAGTGTCTGGTGCCCTCTATGGGTCCATCAAACTGGTGGGCCTGAGTCTGACCCCCGAATTCCGGTTTTTATGCCTGAAAATCAGATTTAGGAGATTGTGAATTAAACAGATTGTCCCTCTGACAAAGAAAAATCCATGAATGCCTTGAAAGTTCTTCTTGAAACAAAATTTGAAACCGAGCTTTAAAAATGTGCCTTTTGCCCCAGAATGCAGGATCATTATTTTTTTGGAAGACAAGAGCTAAAAAAACTTAAATTATTGTCTCTTAACTAGGTTTAATATGGCATGAATGAAATGAGACAGATCTCCCACAGGGAAACAAGGCAGCAGGGTCTTTCTCAGGATATTCCTCTTAAACTAGACCTGTACAGAAGGTGCAAAATCCCTCTATCTACATGCCTGAGCTGGCTTAATTTCCTCCGTTTGGGCAGAGCCAGTGACAAAGCCGACTTTCTGAGCAGGCTGTGCCCAGAGGCAGCCTTTCGTATTTAGCAGCTGGAGTCAGTGTGTCTGTGCTGGCTGCGGTGCTGGGAGCCCCTGAGAGCTGCTTCAACCTGACAGCATAGGAACAGCTCTGGTTTTCAGTAAAATACTCGAGGTGGAGGGAGCTGAGAGATACCGAGGGACTCCTAAGGGTTTTTTTGCAAATCTATTTACAAAGGTGCCAGAAATAACATGGAGTGCTGGCTGGGATGAGAGCAATTTTTGGTACTGAGACTTCCTGTGCAGAGCTGATAAAATAAATTCTACTTACCTTTCCCTGCTTCTGTACACTGATGTAGCTTGTTACAAAGTTAATCTCTCCCAGCCTTTCTTTCTCATTTATTTCCTCCAGTGAATATGGAGCTGGCATGGGAAATTTAATGGGCAGACTGGAAAACTGATCGTCTCTGTGCTCAGACCAGGCAACGCCCTAATTATGAGCAAGTTTAAAATCTTCTCTGTTCAGATTTTGAGCTGTGGGTCTAAAACCTGTGAATCTCACTAGGACCTGTGAATTTCCAGCCTCATTTAGGGTCCTTCGAACAACCAAGCTCTTCTAAAACATGGTTTGTGGAATGATAATGAATAGGAAGCCAAGGGCAGAGTGTGGACCTGAGCTTGGGCAGAAGGGACAAGACAGCGATGGTGGTGGGCTGTTGCTGCCTGTTCCGCAGTGGGCCCGGGGCAGAAGGGACAAGACAGCGATGGTGGTGGGCCCAGTGTCTCTTACAGGCAGAGGGTTCCCTGTGACTGGGTTCACGGTGGTTGCTGTTTCCTGAGTGAGTTGTGGCAAGTCTTTCACAGCAGAGTGACCCAAACCCCCAAACTCTTGATGGCATCTAAACTCTGTCAGCATGTGCGAATCCTGTTGAATTTCTGTGGCTGCAGCCCATCTTCATGTTGCCAGCAGCAACTTCCCATCATCCCATGCTTTGCCAGCACCAGTCCTGAATGGAAGAGATTGTATATTCACCTAGAATTGAATTTTTTTAATTTGACAGAAAGCAAGAGAGGTGCATATAGAGTCAAACTTACAGGGCCTGATTGATTTGAAAAGAGAGGGAAGGGAAAAAAGTCTTAGGTGCGGTTTACCTTGTAAAGTATGTGTTTCCCTGCTGGTAAGGTATGTATATGAGTTTCCCTCCAATTCAAAGCAAGCTCTGTTCATCTCTTAAGCTCCTGTGTTGCCAGGATGGGCACTTTAGAAGGGAGCAATCCATTCTGTGAGAGGGAGCAAGGACGAGTGAGGTTGCAACGTGCAGCTGACCAGAGACAGTTCCCTGCTGCAGGTTACTGGGTCAGATGGTGCGGCTCAGCCCTGGGATTCTTCAGCAACGCACAGACCTCAGTGCCTGCAATGGTTTGCAAATGATTTAATCTGATCCCTCATGTGTCACTGACTGATGGATCCCACCTTCTGCCAACCTGAATCATATGAGAATTCACCACTCCCGGTGGTAGTTTGTCCTAAAATTAATAATCCTCTCCGTTCAAAATATGTCTTTTATTTCTCAGTTTCTGGCTCTGCCTTTTAGGCACAGCCTGTAACTATGCCTTTCTCTGCTGCCTGAAAGGGTCTATTCACCTGAGGTGTTTTCACTGGGTGAAGATATTTTTATTTCTTCTAACCGACTTGTCTCAATACACTTTGATAGCAAATCAGGCTGTAAATTAATTGTTAAGAAGTGTTTTGTCTATGCCTTTACTTCTGGAATTGTGTTTTACCCACACCCCCCCCCCCTCCAAATAAACCCCTCCAAACTTTGATATGCATTTTAATTATTCACACAAGAATTGGTCTTGGTATTGTACCAAGACCACACAAAGAGAGAGAACCACCTGCCTTCATGGCTGGCTGTGCCTCTGTTGATCTAGTCAAGTAAAAGTGATATATTTAGTTTCTTTCTGTTTTGTCAGTGCATCCACTCTAGATTCTTCTACAGATCTCAAATAACTAAGCTTTGCCTAAAACATGCCTTTATTGATGTGTTGTAATGGCAGTTTGCATGTGGAATGTTGCATTGTGTACAGTTTGCACATTGTATTTGCCAACCATCTCTCCAACTAATTGCAGGTTTGCTTATCAAACTCTCTTTTCCATAAAACATTCTTGATTGGCATTAGTTTTATTTTCAGACTTCCGTTCTTTCTTTGCCTTTCAGCTGAATCATCTATCAACTTCTCCATTCTTTTTGCCTGGGCTGATTTCAGGCTCCGTGGATGAAAATTGGCAGGGTAAGCCACTTTTTCTTTCTGAAACTTCCCCTGTGTTTACCATGTGTCAGTCCTCTTGAATTTCTTAGCTTTTTAGGACATGCTAATCATGTACTGACATTTGGCTAAGTCTTTGGGAGTTTACGTGTGCGCATAGACCAGACAGGAGGTGAATCCTCCTTCTCCATATTGCTGTGCTCCTTCTGAAGTGTTCCAAACCCAGGGCTAAACTACTAGCTGAATATTTTTTCTTTTCTCAGTTGTCTCTTATCAGCAATTTTACACTCTGCAGCCAGGTAACGGACAATTGTTAGAAATTCTGTTATCCCATTCTTGCTTAAGCATTTGTCTTTGGCTTCCAGTCTGCCAGCAGTAACTTTCCTGATATCTTTTGCCTCCTTTATCAGTTACCTGCAGTTCACAGCTTCTAACTGATATTTAATGCTGCTGTTCTTTATTCTAAAAATGGCTTCATGTAGCTATTTCTATTGCTTCTGGGTTTTTGTCTGAATTTGGCTTTTAGCCAAAACTGGCCTTGTTCCTTGATTGGGAAATTAGTCGTTTATTAAAATATAAATAAATAGAGAGGAGGAGGTGGTTAACGATGCAAATGTTGGCTGAAATAGCGATCCCCTTAAAAAATAAATCCTGTGCCAAGAAAAATATGTGGAGTCAGGTCAGAAAGACCCGGTCTCAATAACTGTGTTAGGAGAATGTGAACATGCAGAGATAAGAAGTTACTGCACATCCCCAGTTGTTTAACGAATAGCTTAATAAACATAAGCCTTTGATGGGAGGCAGTGAAAGAGCAGAGGAAAGCAGCACAGTCCATCTTCAAATTCAACAAAAGAATTGCAAATGTTGCAATTGCAACAACTGATCTGTTCCGGGCCTGCCATATCTGAGGCGGATCGTCTTGTCAGATTGGATTTTTACTTTTATTTTAATAATGCAAATCAGCAGTACAGGTTTATAAAAAGTTCATTTTGTCTGGCAAACCTGTATTTTTTTAATCAGAGTTCCTGGATTTTAGGGAAGTGTACAGTCACAGTATCTTGCAATGAAACCTACTTAGGTAATCAATGCAAAAATGTCTTGGAGAGAGGTATGGCTGCTGGGCTGAAAATGCTCTCTATGGGAACAATGAAAACAGACAGCTTTAAGATGCAGGCAGGGTTTCTTTTTTGTGGGTCACTGAAGAGATCAGTATAGATCCAGGTTCTCGACTTGAAGAGCTGACTTTAAAAGAAACAAAAAAAATTTCAAGATCATTATGTGTTCTTGATCATGAATTCTGCTGCAGTCTTCAGCTGGGAGATGGGATCATGGCTAGTAAAGACAGACGTGTTACTAAAATGAAAAATAACACAGGAGGGACAGAATCAGGCAAGCAAAGAAGCAGGTTGTGGAGAAAATAAATCTGAAACCAATCTATTTAGTAGGAAGTGTAGAGAAAGTAAACTTATACAGGAGCAAGACTGGTGGAAACAAGGGCATTTCTGGAGGAACACATAAAATGATCCAATGCAAAGAAAACCCCCATAACTAAAGTTTTGAGGCTGCTTGTGCAAAAGGCATCATCTTATGGACTAAGGAGCTACTTGGCTCCTCTGATCTTGAAGGTTTTTTCCAAGCTTGACAATTCTGTGAGTCTGTGAATCTGTTGTGGCTGAACACTGAATTCTTAATATTGGCAAATTGGAGACAGATCAGAGAAGAGCAAGGAAAAAAGTATTAAAGCAGCAAATTTGTTGTTTTACATGACAAATAGCCCATGCTGAGTCCAGCAGAGTTACTGTGTGTTCACACCCTTAGTGAGTGAAACCACAGCCTTGGGCTCTCCTCTGCTCATGAGTCTTCAGTTCCATGCACACAAGACATTCCTACGCCCATCTGGCTGCTCCTCTCTGTCCTGGGCCAGTGTTACTGTCAGTGAACCTCCCGTCCATGGCACTGCAGAAATATAGGCAACAAAGGCTATTCCATGGGAAAGTTTCCTGATAGCATGATGTATCAGGGGATGGATGTTTCCGGAAATGAAGGGGTAAGGAGTCATTAAAATGGCATGATAAGGTTTCTGAGTTACCAGGATAGGTTGGTGGATCTGTTCCCTCTATTTCAGTAAGCTGTGCCTTGGCACTGCTTGATCTGCAGGTCCCTAGACAGGCTGGTGGTTTGTACTCTCTGACTGCTGTGCGAGGGCTGGAGAGTCAGTATGGAGTGGCCTTACAGGCAGGAAAGACTGAGCTTTATAATCCCCCAAGACAGCAAATACTTACTTCTGACCTACACCTGCTTTCCTGACTTTGTTACATCTGATTGCCTGTTCATTCTGCACTGTATCATTACTCTTAGCCTGGGACAGCTTGGGATGTTCTTCTGTCCTAGCCAAAGTTGTCAGCATTGTGCCCCACGCTGATGTCTGCCTTAAGCAGGGGTTTATAGAATTTCTTCAGTCTTTCAACTCTACTGTGTCAGAGTGGGCCATCAGAGATGGCTTTGAATTTGCTGTTAATTGACACATGCCCAGATTTTCTGAAGAGCAGAGGAGGATTTGGCAACACTCTGAGATCTCAGTTGTGGAGATCTCATCATGCCCTTCTGTGCCAGCCAAGACTCAGAGGCATTGCAAGAAGGATTGCCCAGACCACTTGCCATGACAGCTATAAATTGTCCTGTCTTCTCAGGCATACAAAAGAGCAGTGACAACTGTATTGTAGGCATTTGCTTTTGTGTGCAGTCGGATGTTGCCTTCATTCCAGACACACTGAATTCATCTCCCCAGGGCTGCCCTGGCTGGTGCTCGGCACTCATGCCTTTCCAAGGCAGCACATTGCCAGGGTAGCAGTTTCTTTACCCATGTCAGTACAACATTGTCAATTGCCTTTATATGCTTGCCACCAAGGCCTTTTTTCCTCTGTTGCTGGCATTCGGCCTACTTAAGCAACCAGTAATGATCAGAACATTTCTGAGTGTGTGCGCAACCAACAAATTATTGTTAGAAGATCACAGATTGCAGGCCAGCAGCTCTGTGATTTTTTTGTCCCATGAGAATGGCTGCAATGGACCAGACCACAGTTCCATCAGTCCCAGGATTCTGTTTCCACTCGTGGCTCAGAGAAGGGAACTAGTAAAGGGTATGAGAAAAGGTTAAGTGCATAATATAGCTCTCCCTCATGCATTCCTGACCTCCAACTGTTATCATTTTGAGCTTGCTAAGGCAGGCACAGGCTGGGGACAACCTCTGTGGATTTCTCTTCTATGAAGTTGTTCACCCTCCCCTTGAGTCTCTGTAAATTCCTGGTGTCTGCAATGCCTTGTAGTTCATCTGTGTTCTGTATGCAGAGACACCTTTTTTTGGCATTTTCTCTTTGCCTCTAATAATGACATTTACTGTCCTTTAGTGTTTGTAGTGTTGTACTCCACTGGGTAACAAGTCAGAGTGACACACCAGTGATGTGCACCTGCACAGAAATCTACTCTGGGGTATCAGTGTTTACTCCCCCAGCTCACCCACCCAGAAGAAAAGACTACTGACTTCATATTTGCTAAGTGATATTTTCTGCCTATAATAGATCTGCAAGACACTTGTGTAGCACTGTCCTAGTGACCACAGTCACTCTCCAGCTTCAGATATGCCTCAGATATTCCCTCTTTGCTGATTCTCTCTGCAGTGTGCATCATTCTGAAAGGAAGTAAATCAAAAGGGCTCCCCAGGGTTGTGCTGGAACACCAGAAAGAGAACTGATCAAGGCATTGTCTCTTTTTTTCTTTTCTTTTCTTTTTTTTTTTTTTTTTTGTCTAATCTTGACTTTGTAATTTTCTTTCAAACAAACGAGGGGAAATGAATGGGAATAATGTTGTATTAAACATTTCCTTGGTTGAAGCATTCATGGCAAGAGATAGGACCTATAAATCCCATGAAAAGAGCCATGCTCTTTTCAGTAGAAAAATTTTGCCAGCAGTTTTTTGTATCACTTTCCTGACATATCTGTAAAGAAGCAGAGATTAAGAGGTCTTTACCTTGGCTGTGTGGACACTGGTGGATCTCTGCCAAGCTGTATCAGTTGGGTATCTAGGCCAACTCTTTTTATCATTAGGTATCAGTTACTTGTGGCCTTGAATGAATACGTCAATCTAGAAATAGGCCTTTTTCAAGAAGGAAACATGAACTTATGTTTCATGGCCTGTAGATGTATTGGTCTTTTCAGGGGGCCTTCACAAAGAGTTCAGGGAGGAACAGTACAACACAAGCAATAGAAGCAGTGGGAGGACTGACATTTATCTAAAAATTCTATCAAGTGACAATGGAGATACCTCTGTGTGGGGCTCATGGAAACACAGCTTGTGCTAGTCTCCCTATACATAATTTAGGTGTGGACTGTGGAGCTCAATCCAAGGTACATTTCCTGTGTTATTGTCTTTCATGATCACAGTGACGCTGTACTCTTGTGCAGTGCCTGTAATTTTTCTAGAAAGAAAGACTTAATTTAATGAATCCCATCATCTTTTTCATAGGCAACATCCTCATGGTTTGTTCAGATGTCATTTTCAGTCCTGAAGATCTTATTTGTTCACTCAGCTGGATTGCTCCTAGCAGTGCAGTATTGGAAATTTGAGCTGTGCTGTGATAAGCATATGATGTTACTTCTCTTCTCTGATTAAAGGACTGTAATTCTCATGATTTGATTTCTGGAGTGCATAATACATTTAAAATTCACTTTTAGGGTCAAAGTCTTAGCTGGTATAAAATGATGAGGCTATGTTATCTTAAATATATAATAGACAGCCAGGAAATACCAGATAAATACAGCACTGACAACTAAAATAACAATAATTCCATGAGTTTTAGGCCTCCTTTTAATCCACAGCACTAGTCCAACATTTTGCTGAGATTTTTTCAAAGCCATATGGGTCTCATTTTCTTCTCACATATCCTGCTCACATGCAGATGCAACACCACTGAGTTCAGTGGAGTTGTGTTTTGATTTAAACAGGTGTCAGATCTC
>NW_008240027.1:2031982-2042115 GCF_000691975.1 Corvus brachyrhynchos | reverse complement strand
AGAACTTCTGATCTGACCTTGAAAATGTTGACTATCTGCTTGAACGCGTGCTATCGTAAATGAGAATCAGAAAGTAATTACAGTTTCAACAACTCAAGAAATCAAATAATTGCTCTAAAATTGTTGCCATCAATCCACAAGGAAAACTGTTGTTTCACCAAACAACAGTTATATTTGGAGTTAATATAAATTGGTTTATATCAATTTAGAAAACAAACCACTCTTTAGGAAGAAGGAAATGAACTCAAACTGCAATTTCTTGGATGGCGCATTTTATCTGTTTTGATCTTTTGGAAATGACATTTCAGTTTGAATTTTAATGAAACTTGTAATTTTAAAAAATTTGTTTCTCTCTCTCTTTGGCAAATTAATTTACTGTATGGTTCTAGAGATGACACATTGTCATGGCAAGATTCTAAACTTAGGTGGGTAGTGTAATATGACACAACTAGAATAAAGTACAACTAATAGGTGTTCTCTTCTGAGCATCTCCAGAAAATTCAGCAATACCTAGCCAAAACTTGCATTTTGTTGGGAATTTATAAATCAGCTGTTCAAATTGTGTCTTCCATTTAGTTAATGCAATGTGCAGAGTGCAGGCTAAAGGTATTTGGTGATTCAGTGTCCACATACCTTTAGCAAATCCTCTGTGCCAATATGAATGTAAAATATTGAACAAATATAAAATACGGCAATTATGTAAATCTATAAAGCATAATTGAGTTTCAATGTAGAATTCAGAACTGAGGTGGATTTTCTCAACATTGCAGACAGAAAATCTATGAGTTAGACAAACCAACCTTTGCCTTCTCTTTTTTCTAAAAAACATGCTTAAAGAGCAAAAAATTCTAAGAAATGTTTCCAATGTGTCTAAAATGTAAACATTAATGGTTTTATGGGAACAGGTTTTTTGGGGGTTTTGTTTGGTGGGTTTTTTTGGGTTTTTTAAAAATCTTTTATTTGTGAGTTCCTCTGTGGATAAAGATGAGACGGTTTCATTAAGTTTTGGGTGATGAACGTTGGGTTCAAGCTGGTAGCACCAGCCTGGTGCTCTGCAAAGCTCTCCATGAAGCTCAGTTTCCTCGCTTGTCTCTCTCCACTGGAAATGGGTGTTGCTCCTTGTTCTGTTCCAAGGTGTTCCATGCACCAACATCCACATTCAGCAGGAATGCAATGTGCAGAGTGCAGGCTAAAGGTATTTGGTGATTCAGTGTCCACATACCTTTAGCAAATCCTCTGTGCCAATATGAATGTAAAATATTGAACAAATATAAAATACGGCAATTATGTAAATCTATAAAGCATAATTGAGTTTCAATGTAGAATTCAGAACTGAGGTGGATTTTCTCAACATTGCAGACAGAAAATCTATGAGTTAGACAAACCAACCTTTGCCTTCTCTTTTTTCTAAAAAACATGCTTAAAGAGCAAAAAATTCTAAGAAATGTTTCCAATGTGTCTAAAATGTAAACATTAATGGTTTTATGGGAACAGGTTTTTTGGGGGTTTTGTTTGGTGGGTTTTTTTGGGTTTTTTAAAAATCTTTTATTTGTGAGTTCCTCTGTGGATAAAGATGAGACGGTTTCATTAAGTTTTGGGTGATGAACGTTGGGTTCAAGCTGGTAGCACCAGCCTGGTGCTCTGCAAAGCTCTCCATGAAGCTCAGTTTCCTCGCTTGTCTCTCTCCACTGGAAATGGGTGTTGCTCCTTGTTCTGTTCCAAGGTGTTCCATGCACCAACATCCACATTGAGCAGGATCTGAGGGGTGCCCTTGATGAAGAAAGTCAGACAAGCAAGGGAGGCCAGTTTGCCCAAGTGTCATTCCAAATTGGTGGGAGTCCTTTGTACGAACAGTTTTTATAAACATAACAACAGGGAGGATAAATTCTCCAAATTCTTCCTCTATCTTGGCTTAGGATGCCCTATTTCTTGAGATTTTAGGAACATCTTATCTCTTTGAAGGCTGTACACCACAATGTTTAGGGATCCTTCTTCCAAACCAATAGTTGACAGCCACTTTCATTTGCATATGCAAATCCTGTTTGTGCAGAAATTCAAAGATTTCTTCTATGTATGAAAATAGGTAAGGAAATACCCAATTGTTTCTGCAAATCCTTGTTTCAGTTGGCCTGGTGCCAGCTGGTGTACTGCACTGGGCAGTATTTCATGCAATACTGATTGTCCAATGAAAGAGCTTAGGCTGAGCCCAAAAAGCTGGACAACATAAAATGCTAGTTCAAAGTTTTAATAAAAGTGTTAGAAGCATGTCCAGTGCCCTAGTTCATCATCTGAAACTTCCTAACACTGATATGCCAGTTTATGGTCCTGACCATAATTCTCTAGAGAAAGCAAAATTGAAGCCCCAGCTCTGGGAGAAAACAGTCACCCTCAAATCATGAGCTTCCCTAAGGCTTCACCTTGAGTTCTGTGGGTGAGGAAGCTCCTAGTGCTCCACGGCATTTTGGCATGGGATGAAATATAAGGAAGGAGGACAATTTAAATACATCACCACATTCAGAGAGCTTGTTTATACAGGTGTTGTCTTTAGCCTCTGAAGAGGGAAGAGTTAAAGGAAGCAATACTTTAAATATTTAACATCACTCACCAGAACTCTCTGCTAGGAGGATAAGATGGTAGAGCTATTACATGAGGGGTTGCCTTTTGCTGATAAGAATACTCTGCTGCTCAAAGGGCTCCCCCAAATTACTACTGTAAAGCCTTTCTGCTTTACTGTGATGGGTGTATTTTTGAGCTTCTAGAAGGCAATTTTCTAACTGGGGGATGGGGAATGGATGCCTGACAGTCACTGCTGTGCTGTAGGGACCAGGTTGGACATGTCCTTGCAGCATGATGCCCTGATGGAATGCTGTCCCCTGTGCTCCACAGCCTGGGGAGCAGTGTCCAGGTGGGAGGTGGGCACAAAAACAACTACAAACATTGTTATGTCTCAGTGCAAACTTCTGTCTCGACTCCTGTGAACACAGCTGTGCTCATCTGGCCTCCAAAGTGCTCTTATGTGCAGCAATTCAGACCACAGGAAATGGGACAGGAGTGGATACTGTATATGTGTAGTTTGCGTACAGCCCCATGGCAGGATAGATTTTGGTTTTCATGCTTCAGTCCTTGCTGCCTGGACGTCTATCAAGGGTCCCTGCTTCCATATCTTAGAGTCCCAATGAGACAACACAAGGAATGTTTCAGGTGTGGCTTGATGTTGTCAGTACCTTTGGCACCTTCTGGTCGGTTGCATGTTGGCAAGCCCACAGTGCCTGGCCTTCTCACCTTTGGTCTTCCCCCAAGAAAGGCAAGAAGGCAGCTCCATGTGCCAGGCATTAACCTGGGAGCCTGACCTGAGGAGAAATATGTCCCATTTGTGCAGTTCAGTGCAACAGGAAAACATCTGTCCGTCATGCCATGCAAGATAAGGTGATTTGTGAGTCTGCCTACCTCAGGTGGATTCAATTTTTGATCTTGGAAGGAACCCAAGCTTGAGAAAACTGTGTGCATACTCATCTGTCCAGCCTGCAGAGCACGCACTGAGCAACTGGCTGCTGCAGAGATCCTGTCTCTTGGATGCTTTCTGGAGGTGCTTTGAGACTCCCAGCCCCTCCCCACCCTCCTCTCATCCCTAGCAATAGCCAGATACCCCTGTTTGCCTGCAGTAAGTAAAAGGAGATACCTCAATTAAACTGAATGTTTCCTATTATTTAAGCTGATATGGAAGTTTCTGTTGTTTCAACCTCATAGTGACTCGTGTGCAATATTTTGTTTCTCATCATGGGTGTATTTTGTTGGGTTTTTTTATTTGCAAACCTTTTGCTAATTCTGTAATAGATCTCTGTTTTTAGGGGAACTATATGGAAAAAGTGAGTCAGAGTAAAGCCAGTTCCAACCACAGCCTCACACACGGCAACCAGACAGGGATGAAGTGCTGCCATAAACTGCTGATGGCCAGAAGACCTTGCAGGTGAAGTGTTCAAGTGTGCTTTCCTCCCTGCTTTGGCCTGACTTAGCTTCTGTGGAAGCCAATGATAGTTTTATCCCTGACTCCATGCCAGCAGAGTTAGGCTGCTCTGTGGAATAGTCCAGGCTCATAATCCCAAAATGTGAGTTTCTGGACAGTGAAGCACTTGCATCCTTTCAAGTCCTGTCCCAGGGTTTCATGAAGAGCAACAGAAATATGAGTGGGGAAAGGGAATTGGGGTGTGCTGGAGGCAGCCAAACATCTCCTCTGGAGGATGCAGGTTAGGTCTGAGATGTACTGGGGGCTCACTGAGAGGCAGAAACAGGAATAGGGAGTTGGACTTCAATGATCCTTGTGGGCCCCTTCCAACTAAGGATATTCTATAAATATGTTTGCAACTGTGCATAAAATCTGAATTCCTCCACTCAGAAAGGAGTCCTTAAAATGGAAGCCTGGAACTCTCAACACCTTAATTCATCTAGAGACACCTTTCCTTCAATTGCTTAGTGGCCTGGCTTGCCATGCTGACAGGAGATAAGTGAAAGAGGAGTACACGTGAGATGTATGATTTTAGAAATTTAAATATCAAGATGCTTGGGCAACTTACAGAATCAACAAGACAAAATGACGTGGGAAGAAATTTAGCCAACACAGCAGAAAATTTGATGCAGTGCATTAGACCTGGTGTGTTAAATGTTACCTTGCATGTGAACTCCTATAAGAGGGGATGTTCCATTCCCTGTTACAAACCTCAGCCTCTCTCCTAAAACATGCCAGACTTATGTGCCACTGCTCTCTGGTGTGATTTTGGTATTCCTGTACATCATAATCTACTTGGCATGTAATCCCTCTCAGGGCTGGGTGCCTAGCAAAGGAGGGTGTGTTTGCTTGTTTAAGAACAAGAAGATGATCTCTCTAAGAAGAGGAGAACTTTAGTGTGAAATGTGGATTGACCCCATCTCTTCAGAGCAGGAACGATCTGTATCATCTCTTTGGAAAGTACGTGACACAACAGGATCTCAGTTGTTTACTGGGACCACAGCAAGTCAGTGATTGTAAAATCATGTTCAGGTAACATGTTTTTTTTAGCTCCACCCAATGTGCAATTGTAATCATCATTGCTCCTTTGCAAATTTGTGTTGACAGATTTTAATTGGAAGAGATTTTTCTGGCAAATCCCCATCATGTTGTAATTAATTAGTTTTCAGTATCTGCTCCAGTGCCAGAGCATTGGACCATGTCTGCCATGCTTCTGTGGTGAGTGAGAGAAAGGGATCTGGTTTTGTCTCACTTTCTGCAGATGACACAATTTCCCTGAAAGAACTCAGCTTTGCTGACCTGAAAGGAGAAAAACAAACACTATAAAGCCCAGTATGCTCAGCTACTGAGAGCTGCCTTCCCTATGGTGCTCTGTCCTCTCTGAAAGCTCAAACCCTACCCATACAGGAGAAAAACAGCAATACTCACTGATAAACCTTGAACTGTCTTTGCAGCCTCCAGGCTTTGGGTCACTCTGGAGGTCTAAAGCACTCTCTAGCTTAGTTTTCATCCATCAGATGGAAGAGCATGGCACTTCCAGTACTAGAAATTGCTATCTCAGCACCACACTCCTTATCATGGTGCTGGCTTCAACTCTGGGGGCTTGTCCATGGAGAGATGCAGGGGAAGACCATGTAGGTCAGGGATTTTCAGCCTGTGGAGCAGATATATTGTGTGATGCAGGATCCCATGTGTGAAAGTTCTGAACATTCTTCATGCTTGCTGGAAAATTATTCAGAGCCCTGAGGCAGAAAAAGGTTGAAAGATTCTGACTAATATAATGGAAACAAGACAGATCTCTGTTCCTACCAAACCTGAACAGAACTATTTCTACAGCAATAATTAAAATTTTATTTGATCATGGTAATGCTAATCAAACTAATGAGTAAAGATCTGTGATTATTTAAAGTTTGCATTGTTCATTAAAGTAAGATGCTACGGTGACAACAAGAGATTTTACCAAAAGGCCTTTTACTTGTCCTTTTTATTACACAGGCCAAAAAAGAAGCCCTGTTTATAGCTTAGAGAACAGACATGTCAAAAAAAGGGTGAGCAAAAAGGCATTTGAAAATTTATTTCAAATGCAGGTTCAGCTGTCATCCTCCCATCAAAGGATCTCAGAACTTCTTTAAACTGCTGAAAACTACACCATGACTTACCTTTTCTGTAGGCATTGTTAAGCCCTCAAGGAGCTGTGGTGAAGGCAGTGCAGGAATTTTCACTCAAGGTCATTCTTTATGTGAGGAGCAGCTATGGATTTCTGTACATGCTAGTCTGTACATGCAGCATACTTTGGAGAAGCATCCAGCTACCATGGCAATGTAAGTGAGAGGAGAGAGAGGCACAACACCAGTGAACTTCACCACAAGAAAGTATCCCAGCATCCTGGCACCCCAAGCAACAGAAAACAAATTCCTGATACAACACAAAAAATTAGAAATACCAAATAGCAAGATTGCCTTGCAATAATATCATGTTTTCCCTGCCATGTGTTTACTCCTTGTATCATTCATTCTAATTTGTCTGAGCTTCTAAATCATTATTTTGTTTTGATTTTTAATGAACATTTCCCCTACATGCCTCTCTTTCAATGTGGATTGAATGTATTTGTGCAATGTGAATGTAAGTTATAATGAGCAAATGTTACTGTCACAGTGGTATTATAAAATATGAGTTAGTTCAGGTGCACATCTGAAAAAGTGGGCTTTGATTTCAGATAACTAACATCAGCTCCACTCATACCTCTGAACACGAACAGCATGGAAATGAGGAACCTCAGCTTCTAGTGGCTTGGAATTTTACTTGCCATTTGTTTTTTATGACAAAACATGAGAAAATGTTCATTTCTGTCCAGATCCCCTGTAAAAATCTCAGAGGTAAAGAAGAAGCAGTGCCAGTGCTGAAACATCTTCAAAGCTGAAATGAATGTTTGAAGTTTTAAAATAAATCACAATGTCCTAAATTCAGCCACTGGTCTTCAATAAGAACACTTAATATTTTTTTTTGCAAATATTTTTTAAAAAATATGGTTTTGCAATGAAAAATGGCAGCAAGTTGTGGACAAGATTAGAAGCCATTTATGATAGCTGGGAGATGAGAGTCTTTGCAAGGCCAGCAGAAGATCCTGCTGGAAGAGACTTGGATATCCAAGTTCCCAAGCGTCCAAAGCCTTCATCAGATGAAGGGAAGATGAAGGGTAAATATCCCATTTCACCAGCACAATTCCTTCCCTCATCCCCAAGAATTTTTTGTTTTGTTAATTACATGCCTTCAATTAACATTTGCAATATAAGAAGTGATTATATATGTATCCAATCCAACAAAAGCAGCTTTTCTGAAAAAAACCCCTGTTTTTTAGAAGGGCTTCACATTTTGTGCTATGTAACTTCCATCAAAGAATCCCTAACACGTGTAGAAAACAACTGCTTTACAGAGCTCTTCTATATCCTCACTGCCCACATAACACCACTTTCTGTGAGTTATGCAAATGATTCTGCACTCTGGGCAATAGCACAAAGCCAGGTGTAATGTTTTTCTGCTCACCTGCAGATCACAGAACATCATGTTCTCTTTTTCCAGAGGTGTCAACTTGCTAAAAAATGGCTTTTCCTCAGCACAAGCTGATGCCACTGAGTGCTGAAGGCTGCCCGCAACATGTGGAGGGTGAAGCAAGTCGTCACAGAATAATTCTGATCTTTGTCTCCCTCAGGGGGTGTTGTGAAAGGGACTTATTCTCACTTCTCCAAGCGGGCTCCCCCCCATCCTCCTGACAGCTCAACTTGAAAGGGCTCACCCGCAGGAAACTATTAAACTGATGATCATTCTTGTGGTTTATGCATTGATACAAAAATGTTTCATTTCAAAAAGAAAAAAAAAAATGCTGTGGTAATTTTCATAATAACTTTTTCCTCCTCTTAAATAAACTTGGGCAGGATCCCAATGAAGGTGGTTGACTGTGTTGGATAATTAAAGGATAGATCTTTTTCAGCATAACAGATTTGTGAACATTGTGTAAATATGCATTTAGGCAATTGAAGGATTGTGCTTCATAGCATAGGCAAATTAATGGACACATGTAGGAACCCAGAGTGCCGAGAATATTTCTCTGCCTGTTTTTAAGGGTTCTTACCCCCCTGAACAACACTGTTTTAACCTCCAACCTTCGAAAAAATTACCAACAATCAGACAGGAACTAGAAAATACAGTGGCGCGAATTAGGTGATAGACTACTATGTAAGATTGTCGCAGGGTGAAAAATTTAGAGGTTTTGGGCTTCTCTTTGTAGTAAATAGATAAGAGTAAAAAGTATCAAAATGGAGGATTGTTGTTCTCTAAACCTTCTTCTCCTTCTTCTACTACTCCATGTTCTGCAGTAAAAGTAGTTTGGGATGATCGGATAGAGAATTCCGCAGTTCCTGCCCGTGTTACTGAATAATTGGTAGGAAAGTGAAAATAATATATGTTTTTAGTAACTATTGGTTAAATTATCTTTAAAATCTTGATAATTAGAGACTTCACTCCTGCTTTCTGTGCTCTATGCTGTACCTGGGTCACGCTAGTGGCTCTGTTCCTCTGATAAGACTTAATAAACAACTATCCAGCAGCATTGAAACTCAAGGAAAACTCTCGGTTTATCTTTGAAACTCCTTGCAAGGACTTTTAGAAAATTCTCTCCCATCAGGAGGGATTTGATTTATGGCACGGTTCAGTGTCAGACAGCTGCATGGGATAAGGCCTAGATCAGCCAAAAGGAGTGTTAAAAGTCAATGCAGAACACTTTCTGCCTGGGCTTCACTGGTATCAAACACAGCTGGGGCATTTTGCTGAAATCTCCCTGGAATCAATGTTATCTCACCTCATCAAAAAGCTGTGCATCGTTTATGTTTTCCCAAACTTTTTCCAGGGGAATAGCAAGCCAGCAAAGTTGAGCTGAAATATTGGGAACTTCTCCCAAGAGGAGAGAAGATGGGAGAATGTTTGGGAATGTGTTTGGCAGTGTTTGAAGTGTGGCAGTGACATGGAGTCAGAGGCAGGATGCTCTGGGAAAGGGAAAAGATGGTCCTTTCACCAAGCACATTTGGCATAACAAAAAAGCTGATTCCAACCTGGACCTCTTTGGTCTCAGAAGTGAGCTGGGCAGTTCTCAGGAATTTCCCTGGAAGACTCTCACCTACCTCTGAGCCAGAGGTCAGAGAAAACCAGAGATCAGTCAGTACATCACTCTCTCAGTCCTGTTTCCTACTCCATCACCCCATGGCTGCTTTCGTCTTTTCCTCCTGTTAAGGAGTGAACTGGCTCTGAAACTGGACGCGGACCAGTTCAGGTGACAGCTCAAAGGGTGTTTGACAGCGCTTTTAGTGGTATTAGACCAGCAGGTACAGCAGGCACAGGCAGATGGGAAATCACTGACTGGACCAACAAGTTCTCAGAAGTTCCCCATGACCTCATTTCCCCGTCCTGATTTCCTGTTGGTTGTCCCTTTTCTTCTCCCACCTGCAAAAATAGGGCTCCACCCACTTATGTCTGAATCATTCCCTAGAAAATGATTTGGGAGTGGATTGGGGGTCCACTTGGGAGTAATCCTGTTAGACTGGAAGAAGTGTACAACACACATAATGCACATCTGTTGACTTGAATCCTGATCTTTGCTTTCCCTCTGCTCCTCTTGGTGTACTGACCCCACAGGTACTGGCACCGAGATGACATTGGCATAAGCGATCCACTACTGACACCAAATAGTGCAAGTGATCCCACACCGGTGAGGTAAGAGCTCCCAAGGAGTGCTGGGCAACATGGGAATTGACATGATGGTTTCTGTGGAAATAAAATCTCCTGGCAGGGGTTTGTGATCCCTGCTGAGGTTGATCAAAGCATCATTTGGGTGATAAATGGGTAATAAATGAGACAGCCAGCAGCTGTCTTGCTGCTAGCCCTGTCCCCTTGCACACTGGCTGACTTTTCCAAGGACTTCCAAGGAAAGGATGAAACAATGTGGTGATTTGCCTTTCTAGTAATATGTAATCTTTTTTATGTTTTGAGGTTAAAGTACCAGTGCGTAGAAAGTCTGTGTGAAACCTTTTTATGTTGCTTTGCTCTTTTCAGAGCTGAACTCCCTCCTTTGATTAGGGAA
>NW_008240027.1:2012252-2031947 GCF_000691975.1 Corvus brachyrhynchos | reverse complement strand
TCAGGGCTGAGCTTTGGGATAAGCAGTTGAACCACAAGAAGGTAGAGCTCAATAACCACATTTGCATTGTAAGAGTGTTCAAAAGAGGCCCTGAGATTCAGCAGCTCACCCAGACCAGTCTTAAAAGAAAAGATTAAAAATCAGACAGAGCCCTACAGCAAGGTCTTCTAAATGTCATGTGAATGTCCAGCATTCACAGACGGATACCATGAAATGTGAAAGTAAAGAAATAAATATTATCAATATGATTACATTATTGTGTTTGACCAATTAATACTGCTCACATCGCACTCAGAAGTATTCTGCAGTGCTAGGAATCATTTGTTGATCCTGATGGTTTGGGGTTTTTTTTGCTTGAGTTGGGGAAATTTAATCCTTGAAAAATGTACACAAATTCAGTTTGGACTGTAAGTCACCACCTAATTTCACTGAGCCAGTATACAAGCCTCTGATATATATCTTACTGATAACTTATTGATAAACCCCCTGCTGTTTGAGGTGGATTTGTTTTGTTTTCTCTTCTTCAAACCAAAGAGCTCCCTAGAAAAGCGCTGCCAGGTAAATTACTAATGTTAGTCTTGCAGTGACAATTTCAGGAATGTTCCAATTCCTGTCTTCCTTTTTTGTCTTCTCAGTAGGTTTGTCAAAAGACGACTTGAAGAGGTGGAGGCTGAGATAAAAGAGAATATAAATCAGATTATGAAAGCATATGGAGGAGCCTTTCCTTAACTGTTCTAATTCTGTTATATGTTTAACCCCCAGGAAGTAACTTGATGGGTAAACCTTACATCATACTCAGAACCACTAATTTTGCCTGAATCCCATGTTGAAAAGGGGAATTACCCACTCTAAAACTTTATCGTCATCACCTGACTTGCATTTTAAGAGGTAATTCATCTTTTCCTTATTCTGCCTCCAACAAAGGTGTTACCTCTTGCGTAGTTTAAGGGGCTATGTAGAGATGACTCAGAGAAATAAGCTCTTTCTCTTGCAATTCTTTAGTAAGGGGATTTTCTTGACATTCATCCCTCCAATTAAAACTCCACTCCAGCAGAATGTGGTAGGGCTCTGCCATCTTTATCGTTTCAGATTGGTTTCCTAAGGAAGTGAGAAATATGCCATTACATGCTCCATACGTCTGTTTTTCTCTGTCATCCCCTCCCACCCCTCCTGCCCCAACAGTGTTAAAATCTGCTGATTTATTTTAACCACAAGTATAACAGTGGAGTGCTCTTTCCAAAAATATCAAGCTGCTAGAAATGTCATGGAAATCAGAGGCTGCATAACATCAGACAATTGACAGCACAAACTTACTCTTGTTAGACAGAAACAAAATTTAGCCTTAGATGCTCATGTGTAGGAAACAAGGTTTCTGCTAGGTTCTGCTGCTCCTAGAAATACATGTTTGTATTATGGAGAGCAATTATGTCCAGAGATCACATTTTGCTATCATGCTTGTGTTTAAAAGTTAATCCCAACTGTCGACACTTCAATTTGCAGCCAGCAACCAGGAGTGCTAAGACCTCCTCTCAACATCTACCCCAAATCCTGGTGGGCGTTTCTTCTTCATTTTTGGCTACAACACTGTGCAGGTTTTCATACAACTTTTGTCATTCACAACCTTAGTCTAGTTCTGAAAAAGCCATTTTGCCCTGCCATCCCCTGCTTTGGATAGCTAACTTTCCTCAGGAAAGATTTTCAATGCCTTTTCAGTAATCGCAAGGGAATTATGCACGTTGTGTTTGGCTATTTGGCTTATTGTCCCAGAACACATGCAGAAACTTAGACTTACATGGCTAAAGTACTTTCACTAAATTCCAGGTTTTAAAAGGAAGTTCTTTCAGCTATGTCTCAGAATGGAATCCTGGGCTTTTCTTGTCATGTAGAGCTCTGAAAAAAATCAGGTTCTCTCTGTTAATTCAAATAAATCCAGAGAAGGGATTTTGTTCAAGCAGATGCTATGACAAAATGGAGCAGACAAATAATATTAGACCCTATCTAACACTCTTCTGATTCAGGCTTTGTCTGTTTTCTCAAAGCTGGTGTACTGCCAGGTTAAACATCTTACAGTGTGCCCATGAAATGGTGAACTTGTATCTGTTCTCCATCAGAAGTGTTGTTTATAGGAAAACTAGCAGTGGGCACCAAGCCTGTGGAATCATGGTCCTACAAGGCTTTTCTTCAGTTACACCTCTGCTTCTGAAGGCTTTCACTCCAAGGAGTGACTCCTGACACTGCAGAGGGAAAAGTAGTTTGCATCCACTAAACTCAAATCTATCCTTCTCCAAAGTCAGTGGGCCTCGTCCAGTGCTTCACAATAATTTCTTGGTCCCTTCTGAGCCACATGTGACATCTCTACAACTCTGAGACACAATAATTTATTTATTTGCTTATTTCAGGTAGTTTTGCATGAAAAAAAGCTACAGACTGTATGGTAGCCAGTAACAGTCACCATGTTTTTTCGTTAAGGATGCGTTTCATCTTGGGGCTTGGAATGAGCAAAAGGTTTCCCTGGAGAGTGTTCAGGGACCTAGACAGCATGCTCCTACTTTCTTAATGGCAGGGGTTGCTGCAACAAAGCTGCTTCTAGAGATGCACTGAGATTTTTCTGAAGGAATTTGCTAGTCCAGTCCCAAAGGGATCCCAAGGGAAAGCAACACAGACAACTGAAGAATCAGGATCTGACAATAAACCGTGGAGCTCAGCTATTTGGCAGCATAGATGTTCCTACTGCTGTTATTTTCAAACCAAATCTGTTCTGTGTTGTGGAGCAGTGGGAGATGACTCTGGGCATGCTGCTCCCGTTCACAGCAGGGCTGTCTCATAAGTACAGTGAGGGGAATTTTAAGTGATCTGCAGGATTATTCAGTTAATTTTTAGTGAGGACAGCTGGGTGACTTAGGTCCTCTCAGCAGGGAGCAATGTATGATTTCACTCTGCTAGTAAGACAGGCACTTTGCACTCATGGTGAGACACTGCAGTGATTCTATGACTGCGTTTCCAAGAAACTGCAGAAAAATGGTAGGGAATACAATATTTTCTGCAGTAATGCAGGGGATGTACAGATGGGACTTCCAGTGACATCAGGGCAAAATATTCCTTGGGACCTGAGCAGAAATCAGTTGCCATGATGGAGAGGTCTGGACCTGTAAACTTCGTCTTTGAACTGAAGTGATTATTTGGTCCAAAGTGCGCTGGTTCACAAAGGACTTGTACAGGAAGTGTCTTAAACATAATCACGTTGTTGTCACTCAAAGCCACAGCAAGTGGACTTCTACCTCACAGACTTCTCATCCCCACATACAGTGAGCTACTCTCTCCACCCCTTCTTAGGAGAGAGCAATCCTGGCAGTTGAACTCCGTTTTCATTGCATGTGCAATGGACTAAATGACTATTGGAAAATTAGGGGCTAGATTTAGGATTTAGGACATTAGAATGCTCAGAACCAGCATGACTCCGTGGCAAATTCAAATGCAGCATCATGCCAATCCGTTGGGACCTGCTCCTTTGGTCCAAGTCGTGTCATAACACAGGGCATGCCCTTATCTTTTATTTGGAGGTGTGGGGGTGAAAAACATACCCTACTGTCTCACACAGCAACACGAATGCCCTGAGAGCTTACTGAACACTGATGCTATACATTAAAGCCAGCAAAAACCAGAAGAATTCCAGCCTCATGAGAAATATTATATACAAGGATGTTTGAGAACTAAGGCTGAAGGGTTTAGTTTGATGTCTTAATTGGGACCTGATGCACAGCTGCCACTGGGTTTTTTTGCTCCCTAATGTTCATTTCTTTTGCTTGGCAGATGCCCTGCAGACAAGCAAGCCTTCAAAAGCTGAGGAAATGTGTTCTAGGTGAGGGTCTAACAGGTTACATCCCAGAAATCTCTGAAGGATGCACACAGTTAAACAGACTTTCCCACTGAGCCATTAGCAGTCTAAAATCAGGCAGAGTTTTCTTTGGATGAGGCATGCATTTCTGTCCCTCTCCTGATCTCCAGGCCCAATTCAAGGACACTTGGGTAACTTTTCTAATTTTACAGAGTCCTGTGACCTGCAGGAGATTTATAGCTCCTGCAGAGAAGCGGGTGCCAAAATGACCATGGCATATTGGGAAATTCCATTCCACTGAGAGAGTGCAGATTTTTCAGGAGATGGTCAGAGCTGGTCCAGGTCTTTGAAGAGAGCACAGTCAACTTCAATGCCAACTTCTTTATCTCCTTTTTTTTTATCTTTCTCCTTTTCCCAGAAAGCCTAGGAATCAATTTTTAGAGTTCCTTATGTCTACATGATGATGATACGGGAAGGAATACAGAGAATTCCTTGAGTTCGCCATTAGTGGAAAATCGTTTGCACCATGAATGATCAATATCTGTCACATGAGAGAGGGTTTTCCAAGGCTGGCTTTCAATCTTCCTTCAAAATGCTTCCCCTTGCCAGTTTCGCCTCTGAGCCCTGCAGCATGTGGATGTCTGAATGATAAATACAGAGTGTGGAAATTCACCTGCTCCAAAGTCATTGTGTCTAAGTGACAAGTAAGTGCAAAAAGAGACATTGTCAGACAGATTAAAACTGCAAAATAGAAAAGCAAAGCAAGGAATTTAGGGGAAAATCTCTCTGCCTATGTGCTAGACTAATCCTAGAGAGATTCTTTGCCTGCAGACTCACCATCTGGCTGCTCTAAAATGTTGGTTTAGGACCATTTTAGAAGTTGTCATCCTCGCATTGTGTATTGCTAATTTCCACAGAAACATTCTTCTGTCTTGACTATTTTGGTTTTATTGCTTCCTGGGGTCATATTTTCCCATATGACTGGTGGCCTGGTCTCCTCCTGGTTCCTCAGTGACAGAAAGGAGATGAGAGCTTGGGCATACACCGATTCTCCCCACAGTACTCTTGGCCTTGTGTCCCTTGGAGCAGTTTCATTCACCCAAGAAGTAGTGATATTTGCTTCTGCCTTTCCTACCACAAAAAAAATGACCACCCCCGAGTCAGCTTCTTCTCCAAAAGAACCAGACTGTTTTATGAAGTCCTAGAAATACGGACCTGAAAATGCCAGCTGGCTCAATCAGATGGAGTTTTCTCTAAATCTATTTTGTTCTTCTATACCATATCTATAGTAATGTGTCCAGCCTCAGTGTCTATTGCTTGGCATCCTGTTGTAAAGGGAAAAAGAGATTTACCAGAACACACTCTCCAATGCATGGAATGTCTTTTAAATTTATTCTTCTAATAAAGCTGGAGATGAAAATTTGGGGAAACAATGGTGAAACGTGTCCAAAATGTCAAACCATGGAGCAGACTGAGATGCTGAGATCCAGCTGTGAAATTCCACAATGGATCTCCTCTCAGAGATCTGCCAGAGAGGAGCTGGGCTGTACCACTTACAGTTTCAAGTTAACTCTGCACTGAAATTTGGCAGTAAAGGAAAAATGTCCCTTTTTCTTGCATTTCTAGCAATTTCCCAGCAGGGACCAGTGGCCAGCAGCCAGGTTTCAAAGAGAACTATGATTGATGGGTGAGTATGTAATTGGGAAAATATCTTGCTGCTTCCTCATGTCTAATTCCCACTGCTTGTGAAGGCTGTATCCCAAAGTACTGCTGGGAATAAACAAATGAGTTTCCTTTCTTGGACTTGTTGATGCTTATGAGATGGACAGTTCAATGTGAAATCACTTCACACTCATTAAGTGCTGATTTGACATTTGCATACAGAGGTACATAAACAGAGCTTCCCAAATAATCAGAATTCATAAAGGCTCATTGTTAGCAGGGGAAAATATGGCTTCCAGGAATCAGGTCTGCTGTGGGTAGAGATCCATGTAAGCCCTGGATGATCCTCCTGGTGTCACTGAAAATGGGTCTTTTTGGATTCCTGCTCTGGCTAACTCCCCAGTGAGGTCGCATCCTCCTGGCAGAATGCAGCGGGGTATTTGAATAGTTTAGGCCAGTGACAGAAAGTGGTTCAGATGTAAAGGATAGTTCTGCTGCACTTCACAACTCTTTTAGTGTGCGGTTAAGACTTCTGTAAGGTTGGATGGTATTTTATACATCAGGATTCTCCAGGTGATGGCATCAGCATGGATGAGTGAAGCACCTGTAAAGCTGAATGAGTGGTAAAAGACAAAACCCAAGAAAACTTTCTTATGTCCATCTATTTTTTGAGGGCAGTTGATTGATGGGTTCTCTCTTGCTAAAAGGAACAAATTTGGACAATTCCCCCCAAATCATTATATCTTCCATTACTTTAAATGAAATGTCAAGACCATATGAATAATTGAAAAAATACACCAGTGGCAGGAAGGAGCTATTAAGGGGATTTTTTCCCCTCCATTCTGATTTTGCTATTTCTGCAGTGAGTATTTGGACATGCAATTTCTTTTTAACCTTCAGATTCATTGAGTGCCAGTGATTAGTTGCAAAGCAAGAAAATGTTCAGATACCAGTGTTTTGCAGATGTTATCCATTGTTGATGATGCTGTCTTGAGGTTAACTACAAAATAATAAAAAAAGCAACCTCAGAGAGAGTCAGAGAGCCCTTGGGAATGGTAATGCAGTACAGAGCCTTTCACCCTGAGGTCAGCAGGTCAAACCCATTCCAGATCAGGAGTGACCAGCAGTGATTACACGTCTGCTTTCAGATTCACAGAGAGGATTTGCAAAATGTTACTCTTGTTAGTGCTACTGGAAGGCCATTCCTGCACCTATATTACAAATCCTGCTGGTCTGTGTGATTCTATCTAGACAAAATGGGAATGGATGAATACTTTATAAATGTCCACAAATATGGGCTTATTTACAGTACAAAAGTCATCAGGGTTGTCATCATTTGCCCTTTTGTGGGCCAGCATGGTAGAAAGATCAAGGATGCAATTGACTACAATTAAGGACTTTATTCTTGCCCTTGGGGTCAAACTCAGAACATTCATAGCTCCTGCCACAAAGCTAAGTCACTCTTCCTGGGTATTTCACTAGACGTATTTATCACCAAAATTGTCCAAGCATCTTAAATCAGTGCAAATTAAACCGCATGCGGATGGAAAGAGCAAATGCAATAAATGGATTAAAAGAGAAAAACAAGAAATAGCAATTTAAAAAAATGAAAAAGCTGATAACATAAGAAAAACTCATCAGTCTCTCTAAGTCTGTTAGGGACAGTGCTGACACACACACGCACACCTTCCACAAGAAGCATAGCTGCAGGCAGTACATTAGACATGTGGAAGGAGTACTGCATGAAGTCAAAGAAAATCTAAGATTCTCTTCCTCTGCCATAAATCATAGTGCATGGGTTGTTTTTTTTATTTTCAAGGAAAGGTGGAAGATTGAGTTTTGCAGTGTAGGGCTGCATATTTTAGCTTCTGCTTTTCAAGAAATGGCCCCATTTCTGGATTATGTGACACGCATTATGTTGTCATTTTCAATATGGGCAGTAATACTTAAACCTACTCCATCCTGTACCCTGCTCTTTTGTCTTGTGCCCCATCCCTTCTCCCTGATTGCTACTTTTCAAGCAATTTCTCTTAAGCAGCTTCCATTCTTGCTTTTCAACTGAAATTTGAGGCTGTGAAATATGTTAACTTCTCTGAGGCAGCAGATGACTGAAATCCACTTCCATCCTGGCCATATATTTAGGAGGCCAAATATTTTGGCCTCATTAGATATACTCACACCATACAAAGCAACACTACATAGATATACTGAGTATGGCACTGGTATTCTAGTAAGTGATGTGATTGGATCAGACCAATTAATCCATCTAGAAGCTAAGCATGATACTGACTTTACACCACAGTGGGATCTCATTTTGGGGATTGTGCATTGCTCATTATCTACAGGAAACAACACAAGATGAAGGAGAAATTAGTGTGGAAGAAGAAAACATAAGATGTAATAAAAGTAAAGGTGAAGATGTGAGTTTCAGGAGGAAAAGAAATGGGATTGCCAGAGCACAAAGGACATGGAAATCATATGCTTCATTGAACCATGAGTGGGGGGTCTATTGGACTTTTTGCCATAAAACAGGTGGTGCTGATGGGCCACGCTGTATGGTCAGTGCCCTCTTCGGAAACATTACTGTAGGGCCCAGAACTGCAGTAATGTTGTCAGCTTTATAACAACTTCTGCACCAGTGTTTGTGAGCTCTTCCTATAGCACATCTTGACCAAATACTGAGCACAAAATTTCATGTTTAGTAACAGCAGAACAGTGGTGAAATTGTTCTCTAATATAATTTTCATTGGAAAGAAATAGAAACCATCTTTCTCCATCTCAAGGGTTAAAGTAACTCTCTTGAAGACAGTGATGCTCTAACAGTAGGGGCCTTGGGTCCATGCCTGAACCACCTGCCTTTATTAATTATTCTCATCTATCACATCTATGAGGACAGTCTCTAAAGGCAACCTGTTAGGTTTTGGTGCAGACTGATATGATTAATGGGAATCTCCAACCTAACTGGTGGAACTCTCCCAAGTTCATTTAATCCACTTCTCCCCCTCTGCATAAGCCCCACTTTAAACCAAGCTTCACTATGGCCTGCAGTTTGCACAAGGCAATGGTCTGAAACATTTAGGGACTTTCAGGTGGTTTCCATCAAAGCTGGCTTTCTCTGAGTTCACATTAGCTGAGAGCTGGCTATGCCACAGTAGTGGTATTACAGAAATTGTTTGATAGTAATCTATTTCCCTTCCTGATCTGAAGTGAACTGGAGTTCTTCAGATCTATTTTCTCCTTCCAGAGGTGTGGGTCCATCTCTGTCACAAAATGGCAGAATCCAGTGTGCAGGTACAGAAGAGCCTTGCACCCAGTGAGTAGTCTGAAATTTCTCTCTTCCTGCTTCCTCACCCACCCAACCTCTAGCTCTGCTGAATCAGCCATGGGAATGCTGCCCTTTCTCTCAAGCTCTGCAAGCCAGTGATGCCTCTTAAAGTCTGGCACGATGAAGTGGATATGCCCATGTGGGTGTTTCACTGCTCCAGCCTCAGCTTTGCTTAACTTTCCTTCCCCTGCTGCGGAATGGGCAGCTGTTTAAAGAGCTTTTTAAATAATGAGTTTGAAGAAGCACAGACAAGGTAGAAACAAGATTACGAGGTCACAGAGGTGAGGGGAGTTGACCCCATCTGAGAATGAAGGAAATGCGAGTTCAGAGTAGGTGTGGCTGGTGCTCTGGAGCTGTGACCCTGCCCTGGGAGCTGTGTGACAGAGAGCTGCCCAAGAACACCTCTTTTCAGCTGATCTCCCTTCCCAGTTTTCGGGTGCCAGTGCTGTGAAGACTTAGTGTCTTCTTACTCAACCCCATGGTTCTCTGCTTTCTGATAGAGGGCTCCTATGGGCTCTAGTAAGTGTGGGAAGCAAAATCTTTGGGAGAACTGCTTCTTTGTGGCTGTTTACTGTAATAGGTGCGTTTTTTTTAGCTTAGAACTGGATCTGCACTGTGTGGTAATGGTTGTGTTTGCTTGTTGTGTTTTGTTTGTTTTTTCCTGTGAGGCTTGGAAACAGAGCAAGGGATATTTAAATATCCCTTAGCAGGAAAACATGCTCTGCTTGGGGGAAAAATCCCATGAAAACGTTTCTGTTTACACACTGGGGCAGGGGGGGCAGAGGGGAGGGAGTCAATGGTAATCCTTAATTTGTGTCTCAGCTAATGATGAAATGCATCTGAACTGAGAATTACATGTTAAGTGATGATTACTTGCTGTGGTGACTTTCTCCACAGTAGCAAATGCTCCCATAACTGCCCATTGGATTAAATGCTTCACAACGAGGAAAATTCAATTTAGGAGAACAGCAATCCTCCAAGAAATTGAACTCGTATTTTTCTTTTAAACTTCATGAGTTCTGCAGAAAGAAGTCCCTCTGAGCCCAACATGGAGAAGGTATCATTAGAGAAATGAAAATTAGTAGGAGTGCTACAATAAAACTATATTGCAGAACCATAGACCTCAATGCTGCCATGTCTGTTCAAAGGCTTGCCTCCTATCCTGAAACTCTTTAAAAGAGTTAATGGCAATTAAATTGAAGGTTATTGCCATTATTCCAGTTATGCACTGCTCTTCCCATTCTGATTACACTAAACTTGCTTCAAAAGGGGGTTAGAGAAATTAATTCTTGATACAAGAGAAGAAATCTTGTGTAGTTGAGGTCAGGATGACCTCACGAGTTCCTTCCCCCACCCAAGAAACATTCATTTTATGGTCAGAGGGAACTATGTCTTGGGTGAATCCCAAAGATGCAAATGGGAAACAACCCCTCAGCACCTCAGGCTGGGCCCTTGAGAGTTTTTTGGTTTTTAAAAACAACAGAACTTGCTTAGCAGTTGCCAGCTTTGAGAGTACGTGGCTGTTTGTGATGAATTTCTCTGGGCAACCTGAGATCTCTCCTATAAATTTCTGTTCATGAATGGGTACAGCTGGCATCTACTGTGTGTAATTCAAGACTGTAAAGTAACTATTTTACTGATACAGGTGTTCTTTTGAAAGCTTCCCAGTGGTTTAAAAAACCTTGTCAGCTGTGTACTTGAGTAGGCAATATTATATCCTTCTCTTCTGCTCTAAAATGTCTGGGAGAGACAGCTCCATTCCCGCTCACTGCAAATTGGTAAACATCCTCTCCTTTGCAAGAACATTGCATGAGGTGGTCCTTTCTGTGTCTTTGGGTGATCAGCTCTCCATGTTTTTACCTTTTCCCAAACAAGTATTTTTTCATACTTTGAATTATTGTTTCTCTGAACTATGCTGATGTTGAGGGACAGGGCTTTTCAGCTTTTAAGGATTTAATTTTTTTCCCTTCTCTCCCCAAATATTTGGCTAAATTGAACCTGAAACTATTCTGCTTTTAATTCTTAATGCACCAGAAGTTCCCAAATCCCTCAAGTGCTGTGGGAAATTATACTCTCTTTATTTTCTGAGCAAATGGCAGCAGCAGTTGTCTGCAATAGCTGAGAGGTCTCATTTTACAGAGCAGCTTCTTTGGGGCTTTGCTGATCCCCTGTCTGTAGGACAGACCCATTAACAGAAAGGCTACAGCCAAGGATCAGCACATCGAAGGTCTCCAGCCTCAGCAGAGACCCCCAGGAATCTGGGCAGATTTCCATTGGAAACTTGCCTTGGAATCAATAAAATTTCATTAAACCAATGCTGTGCCAAATGTAGCATACAAGGCTCAATGAAAAAAATTTGCTGGCTCTCATAATTTTCCCGATACAATTCTCTGGCCCGTACTTTCTATTTCTACTGCCTCCTTGCCCTTCCTAGTAAAATTAGCTATTGCAGACAACAGCTGTAAACAAAAGGACAGCTAAACCATTACCCAAAGGCCACTAACTACTGCAGCGAACCCAAGTAATTCACAAATAACTCCGAAAAATTTATAGTTTGAACAGATTTTTCCATAGTTTTCAATTATCCATTGCAGACTTCTCTGCACTACTATTTTTAGGAAAGATCAGCCAATGGTAGTTTTCTGTTTATGACTTACAGTGCTAAAAGTGGTTGTGGAATATGCTGTCTTCAAAGGATGACTGCTGCTTTGGGAGATCCCATCACAGTCCTTATTTGTGTCAGCAACCTTAGACAGACCAGTGAAGCCACAAATATTAATAGCAGAAATGGAGATATAGAAGGATGGAAAAGATATGAGAAGAACCATGTTGGTCTGAATCAAGAGATTCTTTGCAAAGGGGAGAGAAAGGGTTGGCTCTTCTCTGAGCCAACATCTGTTTTCCCAAAATAGATTATCTGATCTATAAACTATCTAAGCTTCCTCATTTATTAACTACATGGAATAACTGCTTTACTCTACAACAACCACACCATCAAAACCCCTTACTAAATCCCATGACTGGAAGCTATAACTCGTCAAATTCAGTCTAAATATAAAGTGCAGAACTTCAGTTTTGCAGGTAATTGCAGAACCAGAATAATGTATCTGAAATCATTGGGAGCTATCTCTAGTTTGGCGTATGGGTGCTAGGATTGCAATGTTTTGGGTTTTTTATCTCAATTTAGATAAAAATTATAATTATAGTGCAAGAAATCTTGAATGACATGGGGTTTTTATTTGGCTGGTGCTTTGTAGAAAGGGCGGATTAGAACAGTCTCTTCTAAAATCAAAGATTTAAAGTCTATGAAATGTTTGCAGCACCCATGTTATGCAAACAGCATACTGTTGATTCTTACATATACCAAAGCCCTGGGGGAATTCAGTCATAACATTTCCTCACCTATTTGCTGAAAGGATCACCATGATCACACCAAGAAAGGTATACAGGGATAAAATAAGATAGAAGGTATAATGCATTAAAAAAGCTGTAATTACTTTCCCTCTGAGTTTAACTGAATAAAAGCAATGGCTCTTTTATTTTTTTACCAGTAGATTTTTTACAAATAGACTTAAAATATTTCCTTTTAGATTTGTGGCTCGAACAGCTGCAGCTGAAACCAGAAATCAGCAAAGCCCCTTGTTTTTATTGGCACTGAAGTGGCTTGTTGAAAATGGATTGGATTACAGGGATCAATCAGCAGCAGGTCGAGGATGCAGAGGGAACTCTGCCAATGCAGCGGGCTGCCAGGAGCAGTGAAAATCCTTGGGCTAGTGGCAAGTCCTAATGTACTGGAAAATCCATTGTTTTATAAAGAGCTTTGGAGATAGGAAGAAGATTGAGTTGCAGAAGAATGCAGAAATAACAATAATACTATCCCAAGTGCCTGTTGTTCCTTTGCACGTGACTGAAAGGAAAACAAACTCCATGGAGATGCTGCCTGAGTGTAAGTCTAGGCAGTGCCAAGAGATGATCAGAAATAGGACAGATGCTAAAGCATGACCTTTCCTGAGTCATAATTTAGGAAACAGAACATTTCTGAATTTCAATAACAGTCAATAAGAAATTTGCACGCTGCTGTATGGTTCGGTCCTGGACAGTTCTGGATTCTCCCAGAATGGTGTTGATTGCTCTTGCTCTCTGTTAAATGAGCTGAATAATCTTGTCATTTTTCTGGAGATAGTTCAAAAGATATTAAGTCTTGGTTAATGTTGGGATAAGCTGACACCCCTTTGTGTCCCCAGTTACACAGTAGATTCATTACACAGCTTGCTGGGAATATTACTAAATAGGCTAAAATCAGAGTAATTAATAACTTCTGCATTCAACTGTGTTGAATATGGTTCTGTCATATATTAATTAGCTCCCTCATTCAGCTGAAGATGCCTTATAGCCATCTGAATTCTAAAGCCACACATGTCAGAGAGATGGTCATGAATCCTGCCTGCCCATGTTGACTTAGGAATCAGATTTTCTAGATGGAAGACAGGCATATGCTGACCTACACTCCTGAGTATTTGGGAATATCGACCTCCAGCTGGATGCTGAATCGAACAGTAGTTTGCAATTCCAAGAAACGTTTGCACCATGTGGCTTGTTCTCTTGAACTTTGGTCACGTGGCAAGGTAACACAGATGTTTTCCCCAAATATAATCATTATTAAAGACAGGTAGCTCTGGTAGAATCATAGAGGAGGAATGGATCTCTCTGATGACAACATCTATTCCTGTGTCAGTGGCAGGATATGGTTCCCACGAGACCTTGTGTCAGATATCAAACCGATTCTGTGCTTGAATTTAGCCAAATGTCTGGCATGAAAGGATTAGAAAATCCACTTCACGAGCAGGGTTTATAACAATAATAAAAGTTCTCCAAACTTGGAAGCCTAATGAAAGTCCACATAACAATCTAAGAAAAGCTGCACAGTGGAAAAAGTGAGGCATTTGAACATTCTCCCTCTTTCTTCATTGGGCTCTGGTACTCTTGGTGGGACTGATTCTTAGGTGTGGAAGAGCTGCAGTTCCCCTTGGAGAAATGTTCTCCTTTTCTGCTTGCAAGAGACCAGATTTTACATTGTAATACCAGGCTGAGAAGAGAAAGTTTCAGAGATTTGTTAATTCTGGTTTGGAATAGCAAACTCTTTGTGAAACAATTTGGGAAGTAAGGTTTTTAGGGACAAATGGAAGTTTTTACTTCACAATTTCGTATCAGTGCTGACTCTCAAAACCTTTTAGGATGTAAGATTTTTTAAATATCAAAAAAATACAGTACTTTGAAAGGAAGATGTGGAATCTTTCGTTCTCAGATCTGAAGGCTTCTGAACATATTCCTCTCCAGAATAAAGTGCCAGCAGAACAGAAGACTGTTTTTGTTCCTTTCCTTATTTTTTCTATCACCCGGCTGCTTTTTATGCTATATTTGGGACATAGATGTTAGATGATTTGGGAAAGGAATGTCTATTTCTAGTAGCTCAGTGGAATGCCTGAAACACTTTAAAACATTTTTTGGACAGTGAAATAATATAATGTAGTTCAGAGATCTTGGGATAGAAGGTTTAGAGTGGAGGGGACTATTTCTGTTTTCTGTGATGTCAGTTTTCTAAGGCTGTGATATCAGTATCTCTCCCAAAACATAAAATATACACAGGACTATGTTCTGTTGCTTGCTAAGCTGAGGATAACCAGAAAATTGTTCCTTTCCAAAGTTTTGTGGTAATGCTGCCAGAAAGAAGGGCATTGTAAGGGATCTGTGTGCTGGTTTTGAGGACTGTCTCTCAGACCATATTTCATCTGTACTACTTTCTCATCCCAAATGCTCAGGGACATTTTCTGGAAGGGGCTCACTTCCAAACAGTGAAGTACCTCATATACCCTCCTCTAATAAAATGCAGAAACAGGGAACTCTGCCTGCTGCCAGGACTGACTGGTCATTTATTTTTCATATTCATAATACACTGTGAGCATCACTGGCTGTCAGAGAATGTACCAGGATCTCACAGGTCAAAGCAAAAATCTTGCTACTTGAGCTGGCACAAGTGCTAATTTGTTATCCTCAGGAAAGGAGTCAGGAATGCAAAGCATATTCTGTTTTAGGCCCTGAGAGAGGCACCTGTCAGGGTGCAGGTAAACAGCCAAACCCTATTTACACCTGCTGGTGCAAAAGCATCATGTACCTGTCTCCCATTTAGAAAGCTGTAACCAGCATATGTGGATTTCATCAGTTACGATTCCCTTTGCATTTCAGGCCTGAATAGATGAACAGCAGAGTGATCTGGCCATACTTCTGGAAGAGTCTGTGAACATGCAAAATACATATTATTTCGATTTTGCAAACAAAGGCTACTCTATATTTAAAGGTTTAATTCACACAGCAAAGCTTTGAATGGAAACACAACTTGTCTACGTGTGGTGGGACGAATAGCGTTGTAAGTGACTCCTCAATGGCTCCCATGACATCCCCTTAAATAATCAGAGGCACAATAAACTGGTGATTTAGATGAAGAAGCTTCTTGTTGGAGAAATAGATCAATAGGATTTAATGGAAAAAGTCACTGATTTGTACTCCAGAGTCAACACTGATTATGTGACTGGAAACTTGATAGTTCCTATGCTGGATTCTCAAGCATCTGACATATTCACATGCAAGATATTCATCTTTGCTCTGACAAGGGTCTTCCTTTCTGCATTTCCTTCCTCTCTCCTAGGACTCAGGTTTAACTAGCAGGAATCTACCTAACTTGCACTTCATATTTATCTTGCTCCAAAGCAAGACTCATCTTTGTTTGCAGTGGCCAATTGATAAAATATGTTTACCAGGGCATTTGCCAGAGAATGAAGACCCTGGAGATTTCATGATGGTGGAGAGTGTGTGTGACAGAGATCTGCCCACAGTTTTTCATATCCTTCCCTAGGTGATGGAAGCCTCTGAGTTTTCAAAGAGAATGAAAATAGAGTACAACTATGTGTTTGTCTGAGTCTCCTGCATCCATCCTATGCTCTTCTCAGCACCAAAAGGCAGTCACTCACTTTGGGATTAACCCCCTGCAGCAAACCTACATGCCAGCTGTGAGGAGATCCTCATGTCCAAAAGAACATGATGCTGCACTTCTTGCAACAGCTTGTGAAGGGGAGAACAGCCTCAGCTGTTTGCCCTTTGAGGTTCAACTGATGTACCAACCTACCTATTTGTGTTTTTAGAAGCTTAGCCTAGCATGAATTTGGCTGCTCAATTCCTGTAGAAGCCATGAACAAGCACATGGTGAATCTGTACGTTGCTCTGGACCTGGGTGATACTCCACATCTGTAGAGAAGTCAGAGACCCCATGTCCTTAGCAGGATTTCCTACATGACAGGCTGAAACATGGGAAAAATCCATGGTCTGGGTCTTTTTCCCATTTTTTTTCCCATTTTTTTCCCTTGAAAAATCAAAAACATTGAGTTAATAAGGTGAGATGGGATGGTCACACAGGAGCTGAGGATATGAAGAGTTCAGTTTGCAGTCCCTACCCTGAACTGAACATCTCCAACAGGAATGACAAGACTTTTGTTGCTGTTCCTGCAAATGAGCTTTGCTGGTTCCTTTTCACTCAGCAGCTAAGGGAATTCTGAGGTTCTGGGATTTTACATTTTAAGATGTATGTTTTAACTGTTTGCTCATATGAAGCATAAACCTGGATGGAAAGAAAAACATTGCAATCTATTATTTACTCTGTTAATTGTTTCAGACAGCCAGCAGAGAACTCATGTAGAGGGAGAACCAGTCTAAATCACTTTTATGAGCGGAGATAGTCGGTAGGGAATTTCGGTTTTACTGTGTTGCAGTTGGATATTTGGTATCAAGCTTCCTAAATGGACTTAATCTCAAGATTATGGTTCTCTGTGGAGCCATTTGGGTCACTTTGTAATTGCCCAGCTTTCCACACTTCAGGTGATGAGAAGGACGTGTGCAGGAACAGCATTATTGTACTCATTTAGTTAAAAGAGGGACTTCCCAGAGATGGAAGAGGTGCTTTTGTGAGGACTGGGGTTAGGAACAAAGACCAAAGCACACACATCCATACATTTTTAGAAGTCCTGATAATTATCCCTGGGAACAGGGATATGCACTATGAAGTTGTGTTTCCTGTGGATGTATCACTGTGGTCTGGTTGGTTTAATTACAACCGTTACTTCCTCACTTAAAACCTACACTCCTAAGCCACGGACAGGGGAGATAGATCGCAAAGCAAATTTTTTGGCTGACTGTGATCAGCTAGCCTCAGAATTTATTCCTGGGAAAGGATGTCAGCAAGTGAGACTGCAACCAGAAGGAACATCCAGGTACTTGCTTTGCAATCTAGCTTTATTCCTGTGGTTTAGAAACTTTGCTGAACTCTGAAGTAGTCTTCAGGAAGGCAAACAAAAAACATCAGAGTAAAACCCAAAATATCAAATCTGAAATAACAATGGAAATAAACAAAGCAGATTTTGGGTCATGATTTCCAGTGAAACATACAAACACCACGGAATTTCAGTTGTACAGGCAGAAATGAAGAAGAGATAAATTCTTTTGGCCCCATAAGTCATATGGAAGCTGCATAAGGAGTTTTATTTTATTTTAACTTTAAGAATCTAGCTGTCTAAATGCTCAGGTTTTCTTTCCTTTTCTTTTTCTTGTGTTCCATGATGTCCGTGAACATGAGAAATGGTTAGGAAGGCTGTAAGTCAAGCGGTGATGTTGGATTTGTTTTCACATGGACCAAAATAGAGCAAGGAAAAGAACTAAACAAACTTGCCCTTTTCAGAAGTAGGGAGGCTCCTCCTTGATGTTTAATAGCAGTGTGGGCATCATACAACTGACTTGAGTTTAATGGGTTGAGGAAAAAAACCCTGGAACTGACATTGGAGGGTGATCTATCAACCTGTTCCTGTCATTCACCTGGCTGTACACACAGTTCTCAGGGATAAACATCTCCAAAAGGGTTTGGGCAAGTTAGCAGAGGAGAAGTTCAGCACAGAGTGTTAAACACGATGTGTCCAAAGGCAGCTTTTGCTTAAGAAGACCATGAACTGCTGCTTTCTGAGAGCTGGAACGGCAGAAAAGAAACTTGATAGTAGTTGGCTTTTTCCGCTTGCTTGAACACTGGCTACTGGCTGCTGTAAAGGCAGTCACTGGTCCAAAAGACCTCCTTTTGTGACTCAGTATAGTGGCTCATATCCTCTGTATTTGGCCTCTGTAAGATTTTCTGCCTGACTTAGAAGGGTTTTTTTTGAGAAAGACAGCATATATGGATATGTTGTCACTTGTTTAACAGGAATAAGGAAAAAACATCCTCAGTTAATTTAATTCTATTTTTTTCAAAGTGAAACTTTTCTGTTGCTGACTCTGAATACTTTCAAATTAAATTTGTTGGACTTGAATATTAGAAAAATTAATATGGAAGAAAATTGATGTCTGAGATGGATTAAATATGTTGTTCATTGTTAGCCTTTTCAACAAAGCTAAAAAAGCAGTTAGCACTCTCTTCTCACCTATGTGAACATGCAATATTTAGGTAGTATATGTTATATAATTAAATATATTGATAGAACTTTATCTGTTACTATATATAAAAGCATACTGCATGTGTTAAAAATACGTGTATTTATGTGGTTAGGTAAAGCAAAATGCTAACTGCGTGGTTTAGTCCCGTGTAAAGAGTGTTCTTGCACCAGACAGAACTTCAGCCTGTACGTGCAAGGCTTTCCCTGCTGTTACTCTGCAGGTGTTACAATACTTCCAGTGAGTGATCTGTATTTTTGGAGCGAAGGTTTCTGAGTCTTGTCCTTAGCAGTGTGTGGATGTTACATTCCCACTGAGTTGTGGAGAGCTCCATGGAAGGCTGTTTGCTGGGTAAGATACAAACTCTCCAGTGAGTCTGTAAACCAGGAGCTGAGGGGCCGTGCAAGGGGAAGGATCACTCTGTACGTGCCCTATTCCACTCCTCACTGAACATCCACTGCCAGATCCATCTTGTCCTGGGTGGACTTCTGGTTTGACCTGCTATTGCTGTCTCTGTGCTCTGCTGCGATCTATGAAAAGCACGATTGCAAGTGAGGTAGTGTTGTTCCTAAACAGTTCTTGGAATGGCAAACCTGTCAGCAATTTTTAGAGCAAAAATTTTACATAAACCTTTTGAATTTCGTTCTGTTTTGGAACAAAATGAGTCCCCAGGTCAGTCTGTGAGGTCACTCAATCACTCAGCACTTGGATGAGGAGAGCCTTCCAGAGCACATTTTGAAAAGCACTAGCAGAAAGCTGGCTACTCGTTTGTGTTTCACACCTCCTTAATTACCCACCTGTGTTCCTTTTATTATCAAAGCTTGAATAGGATCGCTCATAAAACAGAGGCCAAGAGGAAATTGCTGGTTTGCTCGGATTGCATCAGCAGCATAAAATGGAATAATTTAATATCAGAACACTCTGCCCCTTTCATTTTCATTTTCATTTTCCTTTGTCCCTTCCATGCCATTAGGATCCTGCCCACCCAACACCTATAATACACTGAGCAGCACATACCTGTTGCATTTTCTCAGACTAACACGTAGACTTCATACAAATTGCCACTTCAGTCCCATGAGTGACTGGAAAACTAGTGAGAGGTCTCTTCTGCTCTAAGGAACTGCCCATGTAACCACTGTCAGTCAAGCTGCTCTGTAAGAGAGATTTGAACAAAAGGACAGCTTGGATTAGGAGGTGTAGAGAGTGTCCTGGTCAGGAGTGTCTTCATTCTTAGCAGTTTATTTCTAGAAGTGGAGGAGTTTGTAAGACCTGTAGAGTTTCTAAGCAGTGTGTGTAACCTGGGGGTATGAATGCACGCAGTCACTCCTTCTTGCAATACCAAACCTGATGCAGT
>NW_008240027.1:1989790-2012228 GCF_000691975.1 Corvus brachyrhynchos | reverse complement strand
ATGTTCTGCTTGGTTCAGGGGATTTTTTGGGTGCTTGTCTTTCCTCATCTGCAGGATTCACTTTGTGTTGCTTTTACTCATCCTGTTTTCCATTTCCATTTATCTGGAACTTTACTCCGACCTTTTGGTATCCTCACTAAGGGCAAACCCCTGACATTATGGAGAACTTGTTTCATGATCTGTGCTAGTTCAAAACAGATTGTGTCATGATCACTTTCAATGACATCTTATGAATTTGTGATTTAAGGGTGGCATGCTAATGTGGATTTTCCAATGGATAAGGTGGAAATAACCATGCAGTCTTTCTATGAATGATTTGCCACTGACTTTTGTTCAAGAAATAGGCAAGAACTTATTTTTTTATTCTTCTACATCTGTGCTGAATTTGGTTGGCCCTAAACTTAATTGGGAAATACTACCATGTATTTCTTGTCATGTTTAGAGACACAACAATGACAGGCTCACAAGTTTGATTTCCTTTCAAAACCAATCTAAAAGCAAAAGCTTCTGACATTTTTTTGGCTCTTCCTTTACCCAGCTTCCCTTCTGAAAGTGGTGCTTCAGTTATTCCATGTTAGTTTGGAAGTGCAGTCAGTGATGCCTCAGTTTTCACCAAGGTGGTGTTCTAGTTCTGTACGTTGACTGCACACTTAACCCACCTCGCCCAGACCTTTTTATCATCCTGTTTCTCTTCTTCATACCAAAATGTTTTATCCCAGGAGCTGCAGGTCCTAACATTCACATTTATTCCAAGTAGCAGAGCATATATAGTTTCTGCTTATGATGGAGGATATAAAAGATATAAAAATATCTTTTTGAACATGTCTTAATCCCTGCCTCTGCAAACCATAGTGCAGCAGAAACAGCAACATGATCACACCATCTGTGTCTATGACAGGACAGAAACAGTCACCTTTAGGGTACAATGGTTGCTCATGGATCTGGCTCTGGATGTTAAATAGAAGCTTTTTCTTAAAAAAAAAAAAAAAAAAGGAGAAAAGACAAACCATGCTTTTCTGGCACAGAAAATTATGAGCTTGAAGTTAATCTGTAGCAGAGACGTAAGGTTGTTGTCTATTTTGTTTTTTGCTCCTGTTTTTCTTGCTGTATCTGATAGGAGGTCAGGAAGGGAACACAAAAGTTCAGGCTATGCCTTCACTGGAAGAAAACACTGTGTTCCTTCTTGGGGTTCACTGTCATGTGGCGCTTGGCCTGAGGTGAAAACCTAGTGGAGACAAGCTTGTTATGTGAACAAGTGTGAGCAGGCAACAATAAAGTTTATGGGGAGAAGCCAGCACTTACCTCTCACCACATAATTTTATGACTGCTGCTCCATCTTCTCTGGTTTTGCCATTTTTTTTCCCCATGCCATCAAACTCAAAAAGACATGAGCCTCTTCCATCAATGAAAAAAGCCTCTCTGGCTGGGAGAAAAGACTTGTGCAACATAAATCTATGTAATTCTTCCCTTTGATATTACTTTTGCTTATGATAAAGCCAATGCTTTTCCTTCTCAGCCGACATCCTTACAAAATTACCTGAGGTACAACCGCAGCACCAAAAATGATGACTGTTTTTCAGCACTATGACATAAATGCCAAATTGCTTTTGTCTAAGTGGCAGCAGATCCTGAAAAGATCAGACTTTGTGATTTTTAATTGCATGGTTGAACAGATTCCTTACACCTGGCTCCTTCATTGAGCATCTTCCACTCCCTGCTGTGAACAGTTCGGCTTGATGATCTTAAAGGTCTTTTCCAACTTAAATGATTCTATGGTTTTATGAAAGGCAGAACAAGGGGTCTGGCAAACTGAGAAGGACAAAGCTCTGGTAATGGAGGGTGGAGATAAACATTTGACTCTGTGCAGGTTTTGGCAGGTTTGTGTCATTTTATCCATTCAGGGCAAAGGAAGCAAATCACAAAGGGGACATGCAACAACAGGGAAATACTATTCTTCAGACTCTTACTGTGCTATTCTTCTTGTCCACTTTAACCTCTCATTTTCTTGAAACAAAAATGATGGAAACAGATAAGAAGTGACTTCAATTAAGGCTGATTCTTTCTTCACCTTAAAGAGGAATCCAGGAAGCTCTCCATAGCCTTCTTTCTCTCTTTGAAGTGTTGACTTATCATCCTCTTGCCATTAAAATATAATGGGCTAGCAATGGGTGTGCTGGGATTTGACACCCAGTGGGGAACCGCACCTAATCCTGCATCATCACCTGATCCGGTCTGGCTTCTTTTCCCAAGACACTGGCCCCATCTTCACCATTCAAAGCAAAAGAGGGGGAGAACCAGAGAATTACTGTAGAGGACTTAGTCCTAGCCAGCCAGTCTCTGTGTAGGTGTCACAGAAGACGGTTTCAAATACAACCACATAAGCAGGCACCTGCAGAAGGTATTACCTGCAGACCCCCATGAGGAGGAGAGAGGGATGGGGGATTTTATCAGGTGTTTGGGTGCATTTGATCACAGAGTGCCTTTATCTTCCCCACACAGTGGGTTGTGGTGAGTCAGCGGTCGCTTAGTGGAGTGGAAACAGCTTACAGATCATGGCAACAAACAAACAGGGATGGGAGCCAGAGACAGAAGACATCTGCTCCAGCATCATCAACCTTATCTCTGTCACTTGGCTGCATGCAGAGCTCTTTGGGTCTGGTCTGTCAGCCCCGTACAAAGCAGAGGTTTGGCTGCCGTGGAGCTGTGGGTGCAGGAGGGAAGGATGGGGAGGGAAGATGGTCTTTATGCTTTCAGCAGTGGCTGTTTGGTTGTGGTTTCCTTAGGAGACAGACAGCTGTTACTGCCTCTACAAACCCATTGCCCAAAGACAGTGTCTCGAATGATCTTGTCTGATTCCTTTTCCATCTGAGCCATGAACAACACCAGAGCAGGGATTTACCTTCAGTCAGTCTTCTATCTTCAGCAGTGGAAATGAACATGAACTTGTGTTGTCATGCGGTGCACTCTCCGTGTCTCTTCTGGCACAGCAAAACAAACCATAACACAGCGCTCACAAAGGGCAGACCATGAAGTGTTTCCTGTAGAAAAGAAGTTTGCTCCCTCTCTTTACCTGCCATGTGGTGGGCAATGTGTTTGACAGCCCCATCTAGGGGAAAAAAATCTCAAATATTACTCAGGAGTTAATCTGCACAGGAACACATCTGCTTCACTGCTCCTGACCTGCTGGTGCCTTGTCACATCATCCAGACGCTTGTTCTGGTGGCTGCAAAAGGCTTAGATAGGGCTGGGACTGCAGATGTTCCCTGGAGGTGTGAGAGTAAGAATGAAGAAGATTCGAAGATTTTTGGCTGTTTTTCCCTCTCCCTGCTTCTCCTGCTTTTGCTTGATTTTGATGGCCTAGCCCTGAATGTTTGGGAACATTTTTTCCAGCTAAAATGGAATTAATTCATCTGAGCTGTAGATTAATAGCTCCAGTCATTGCAGTCACCCGTCACTACTTGTTCATAGATGGTGAAAGGAAGGGTAGAGGCAGGTAATTGCAGGCATTTGGCATACCTGGGTTTTCCCAGGCCTGCTTCTTCTTTTTCTTTCTGTGTCCAGTCAAAACCAAGTCTGTCCAGTTCACTCAACACAGCCTCAATTTTAAGGTTATGAAAACAGCATCAGGCAGAAGGTTTCAAGAAGAGCACCATTGCATGCACACCTGTGTCATGTGTGAAATTATCTGTAATGATTTTGGCTTCTGACAGTGGCTGTCTGCAGTGCATAGATCAAAGACCATAAAGAAACTGTACCTAAGTACATAAGACTGACTGGTAAGTAACACCAACACCTCATGAAAATCAACGTAAAATGTTTGGATTCTTTTTTTTTTTTTTTTGCAGGACTTTTCATTTAAATGTCAAACTTAGAAAACCATAAGACAAAACATAATGTATAGTTTGGGCTGGATCATGAGACTTGGTCAAAAAATTTTACTGAACTGAGGGAAGAAATTCCAAGTTTTATTGTCTCTGCTCAGCTCACTGTCTGGAATACAACATCCCAACCTCCTCTTTACCTTTTTTTTAACCAAAACTCAGAGACATTCAAGTCCAAGCACAGCAACTTAGTCACATCAGCAGCCAGAACTGAGCTGGAAAATCAGATCCAAACACCATTTCTGTCAGGTTGGCCTTTGTTATTTTTATCTCTTTTGGTGGCTTCAGGTAAGTGCTTTCCACCTACAACTTGTTTCTTGGTTTAGTTGTACTTTTTTTCCAATCAGTTGATCAAAGGTTTCTAAATGGAAGACTGGCTACAAGTGACCATGACATTTCATAACAAGTTTCTACCAAGTAAGCATTTATGCCAAGGACTTTAAAGCTTTCAGGAACTATTAATTTTTACACAAATAATGGTGTATTTCCTAATAACCTCAGCTAACATGACATGATGAATATCAGGGAACTGAAATCATCAAGGAAGTAAATCTGTTATGGACTCAAACCAGTCATTTTTTTAGTTGAGTTTTGGTCCAGCTACAAAGAAAATTTTGCTCTGTTGGTTGGGGTTTTTTTGAGTCCCACATAGTCTTCAAAGTAAGAGTGTAGGTTCAGTTCTGGGTTTGAAAAGAAATAACAATTCAAATCAGTTTTCAATTTGGGTTTGGGTTTGATTCAAAGCTGTCAAGTATATTCACGGAGTGATTAAAACTGTTCCAACAGTTCTGGCCATGAGGAAGGTAAGGCAAACCCAGAGGACATGCAGATCTGGACAAGTACTCTTGCTATTAGCTAAATTTTTCTGTTACCTAAATGTTCTTACAGACCAAAGCACCATTGTTTTAGGCAGGGCAAGAAACAGGTAGTAAGAAATTACCCTGGCCTAAAAAATCTTCCTGCCTACAGACACAAAGCTAGAGATGAGAAAAAGCTACAAGATGAGAAAAAAGAAGCGATACTGTCTTTCTCAGATGAGGTACCGAGGCTTGGGGAGGTGAAGTGACTTGGCAAAGGCAGTGCAGGAAGGCTGGAGCAGAGCTGGGAGGGGCAGCCGAGCGCTGGGAGCCCCTCGCCACAGCCACTGCCTGTCCTTCCTGCCTCTCCCTGCGTGCCTTGTGTGGCACCCGCTCAGAGCTCCAGGGAGCAAGACACAACAGTGACCCCAGTGGCTGGGAAAAGAGGGGAGAAAGAAGCCCCGTTTATTTTTCTTTCTGCTACTTTATCTCACTTCAATGGGAGCAGTTGAGAATGTCGAGGATAAATGAAAACAACTGTTGGGCATCAGTCCAAGTGGTTAACAAAGAACCCCAAACTCTTTTAAGTCCTACAACTAAAAGGTGCTGGCATAAAAAGAATAGCATTTTTCTTTGTAGAAATCACTTGTTGAACTCTCTAGTTCTGAATAGGATTCCTTGCCTTCTCCCCCTTCTTTTCCCCTAGAATTTAAAAACAAATCACACAAAAATATCATATTCCTCCCATATATGCTATATTAGATGTTTCCTGAGAAACCCCATGGTGTTGTCCCCATGCGATGTCAGTGTAAGGTCCTGCCTTAGATGACATTCATTAGAAACCCAGTATGAGTATCCCTCTCCCCCTTCTGAAATCATACTCTGGAGTTGGGTCAAATGCCAGGACTGGTACCTATTTTTTGGCTGGACAGAAGTTTTCCTGCTTTCTGTGTCTCTGTGGTGTGTCTGAAAGCACCTGTCCATCCTCAACAGGGAGGAATGCAGCACTGGAGAGGGAAACTTCAGTATGAACTTTCTCCTGATAGCATGGTAGAAATTCTTTGGAAAATTAAATAAGAAGCCAAGGGAAAAGGCTGGACTTTTGAAAGGAAATTGCTGATGCAGTAAAGCAGAACAGACAACCAGAATATCTTTAGTAACCCGGTAAAGAGGCTGACCTGTGTAACTTGGGCTGTGGAAGAGCTTTTGCCTGGAGAGAGAGAGAGACTGTGCATTCTGCAGCACTGGGAGCATATCAGTGCCAGGGTGGGAGCATACAGGGGAAATTTGGCCTTGAGGCTTTGATGTCTGCAGTGGGGAGATTTTTTAAATGAGCAGGCAGCTGTGAATTCTCTGTCAGTCTGCATGGCAAGGCTGAAGCTGTGTTTGTGCCTTCAATATTGCTTGAGAACAACAGATGTTCACCTGCCCTGTGCTTAGTACAGGTCGGGGGGGAGCCCAGATGTATTATTAGGGTGGGCCAGACCTCGTCATTATAAACTCTGTAATGTAGTTGAACCTTGGGTTCAAATCTAACAAGTTGGGTGTCAACAGTGGCCTTATTGTATTAAAAGAAAACAAGAAAAAAAACCCAAACAGAATGTATGTACAGGGGAAAAGTATATTATTTCACTTAGTAAAACCCACAAATATTAATGTCAAAAAATCTGAAAAGCATAAACTTGGGCCCATTGTTGGGAGGTGATGCATTATGGCTTGTGAATACCTTTACCATCTCTTCCCTCCCTCCCTCTAAAGCTCCCCTTGTCTAGTTACAGCATGGTGAAAGAAACAGCTAATTTGACTTTTCCAGTTCCTCCTTTGTTCTGAATTTCTGCTGTGGGAACAGAATAAAGGAAATGGAGATCTCTGGAAAGACTGGGAAGAAAAGACATTTTACACCACCTTACTTATATACAACCTTAAAACAAGACCTGTAATACCTGGCTCTTCCCAACCCTCAGCCCCAGCACAGACCTCAGTCCCAAGGACAAACTGCCTTTATTCATGTGCTCAGCTGATGTGACAATTTATGTAACTGGCTGATCTGGTCTTTGTTCAGGTGGCTGAAGTCCGTCCCATCCAGGCCATCCAGTTTATTTCTTTTGTTAACTGTTTAAAAGTGAAGCCAAATGCCCCTCAAAATGTTACTTCAGCCACTTTCTATGACAGTTTTTACAGTTCTGGTTAATTATATACATTGGTCTTTTCAACCCAAAACTCCTGTCCTTTTCTTAATGCACAGGAAAGTCCCACTCTGCAGATTGAAATAAGTTATCATCTGGACACATCTGCCTCTGCTGCCAGCAAAGCCCTAACTGGGAAGGTCAAAAAGTCCTCCAAAACCACAGTCTTGTTCCCTCCTGGGTGCCAGGCACAACTTGCATTAGAAGGATGAAGTGGTGAAAGAGCAAAAAAACCTCTAGAATCTTCATGAGATCAGAGGTTCAGTGTGGGAATTCTTGGCACAGGAAAGTGGTCCACATCCGCTACTCCCTCGGAGGCCCTGGGGAATCAGTAGATGCCTCCTGTAAAGCAGGCATCAGTTGTCTTCTCTGCAGTCATGGAGCTGCCTGTTGTGGCCGTGCTGAGGCAGAGATCTGGTAAGGTGCAAGTGTGAGAAGGGGCTGAGGAAAGTGCAGCCAGAAGCTCATCTGACAGTTTTAAAAAAAGCAGGATGTACTGTCAGCTGAAAAAATTGAATCACAGGCCACTTGAATTTCTCAGGGTTGGGAGAAATGTGGGATTTAATACATCTTTCTATCCTTTACCCATCCATAAGGCAGCAGTGACACCAGACAAACTAACTCCTCACCAGCAAGTTGGGAAAATAAACCCATTTTCATCATCATTTATGAAATGCTTGGATTCCTTTGTGATAAATGACATAGAAGAGGCCACAAGGAAATGAATAATTCCAGCTTCAGAAGAGAGTTTGAGTAGTGTGCTGAAAAGAGATGACCTTGGAACCACATGTTGATTGTGGATGTTAAAGTAAAATATTCAGCATCTCTGTATTAAACTAGCACTTCTCACAGGCTGTTATATGAGGCAAAGATGTTACCAAACCAAAACCAAGCAAAACCCAAATGAATAAGGATATCTTTCAGACACTGGCAATTCTGTAGCTACCAGAATATCCTTCTTCAGATTTTCTGGACTGGCATATGTCTAAGCAGGAAATACCTAATGGTGTCAGAAAACTTAGAGGGTGAACAAAAAAACCCCACGTGAGGATTTACATAATAATATTGTCAGTGTAGTAAAGCCTTGTAGTAGCATATCTCTTGCTGTCTTCTTTGTTCAAAGCTAGAATATCTCATATGGGTCTGAATGGTTCTTTCCACTCTGCCATTCAGGAGGAAGGGAAAGAAAAAACAGTAAAATCAGCTGGCCTGATTTCCCCTTCTGATTTCACTTTCTGATTTCTCAGACCACAGTAATTCCACCACAGTGAGCAAGATCAGAATTAGTCTCTAAATATTTATTTAGAACTCCTGGAGGATGACAGAAAGGAAAAACTGGGGATGTGCTGAAACATTGCCCCAGGCACATTCAGCAGTTATTAAAAAAAATTCACTTCCATGCAAATTGTATTTCATCAGCTAATTAAGAAGGTATTTATCCTCTGCTTTAATTAATATCTTGTATCTTCCTTCCGAAATACTTAATCACGGAATGAAATCATCACAAAAATATTGCCCTGAAGTTAGTATCAGCATTTTGTATCTCAGCAAATCTGACATGTATGTGTGTATGCATATATATATATATATATATATATATGCATGTGTGTATATTTTAATAGCAGTAATTATAAACTACTCTGCCAACTTACAGAGCTGCTTTACATTTCTGGCTTGCTGCCAGGCTTTTTTTTCCCCATGCCTGATGAATAGCAACTGTTGTGTACTCTAGATCTGTGCTCCATTTAAGCAATATCCCCAAAGAAATCGGCCTCCTTAGCTGTTAAGCACAACTTTGTTAGGCAGCGCCTGGGGCAATTGACAAAACCTATTTGTTAACTAAAAACTGTAATCAGGGGTTTGTGTATCAGCAGCATAATACTCTCAGTAAGGCTACAATATAATGGATGGAAAATCAGTTATTTCCTGAGCATCAACAACCAATTTTCCACCAGTTAGGCTAGAGATGGATATCCCAGAGGTATTAGGAGTCAGAATTAACTGGTGTCAGTTTAAGCATGGGAAAGATACTGGCAAAGCACATGGGAGTGGGCTTTCTAAACAAACTGGGTAAGCCATGCTGGAATGTATTTATTGCCGGCTGTAATTCAAGTTGAAGTTACAAATCTTGCTGGACTATTGATGTTCCATTGAAATGCAATGCATTTTCTGGGAAAAGGTGTAGTCCCTGTCATTTGTAATATCTCAATCCAGACTGTTTACAAAGGTGTTAAACAGAAGTTATGGGCTTGTGGGAGGTGCTGCAGAAACTTTACCACAAAAGAGAAAATCTTGGGGATAATAATCTTATCTGGGCTTAAAAAAAATCCTATGAAATTTTGAGATGAAGCCTCAATTCCTTAAGCAAACCTCATTCTTGCCATTAAATCAGTAGGCAACACTCAGTCTGTTCTGAGCATCACTCCCATGAGTGTTGTTTTCCCATTCATCTTGGAGACATTCCTCACCCAGGATCCTTGATTCAGCTCGGCTAATCCATTAATATAAATAAAACCAAACACCAGCAGGATGTAGCTTATCAGTTATTCCTGAAATGTTCTTATCTCTTCTAGAGTTTCTCACTGGGAAATAATTTGCAGGCTTTCTTCCCCCCTCCCTTTCTGTCAAACCTGTGGCTGGAGAGCTCAACAATTGCTAAACTTCAAACCAACAGTCATGAGCCTAATTGGCACAATTCACTCACTTCAGCATTCTTAGAGATTTGGGAGGTTTTTGGAGTTTCCCTTATGAGTCAAGAGCTGGAAAGCCAGGTCCCAGAGGCAAGCGACTGCACGTGTCATCAGCCAATAGCACAGAGAGGTCATAGAACCCAGGCTTCAAGCCCTTAAGTGTGTGTGAGAAACCTCACTGTGTTAACAATTGCCTTCTTTATTTCTCCTCTTAGCATGGTACATTATTTGAACATTATTAAGTGAACCCTTTGTTAGAGAGCATGACAAATCCCCAACTAAGTGGAAGCATGATGCTGCTGGACTGAGTGGCCTGTGGATCTTGCTGCTCCAAAGAGAATGATTGCAATTCCTTGTGACATTTTTCACTGAAAAGATGGATTAGTAGGCAGGCATGTGCTGGGGCTATAAGTTACAATTTATCTCAGAAAGTTTTAACTTTATGCCTTTGCATGCCTAAGAAGTCAGTTTTAAAGGCAGCTTTAGCCTTTATGAGTCCCTATGGATCTCTGCACAAATCTGTAGCTGCAAAGACTGTCCAGGCTTTTTGATGAGGGCCTGGGAGTTCAGACGGGACAAGAGGAATCATGACTCAGTTTCTGTTCCTGACAGTGTCACCAACTCTCATTGTGTCACTAAAGTTCTCCAGGCTCCAGCTTTCCATATAAAACAGGTATAGAAAGATCTGGAGTATTTTAATGTTTTGTTAATAGTTAGAGAAAAGCTTGGCTAAATCACCAAGAAGTGCCTCAGATCAGTGCTGAGTTACAGAACACTGGTGTTTACACCTTTGTCTCCCTAGGCTTGTTACTGAAAATGACACAGTAAAGGGCTCACAGTCCTGGTGGGATTGCTGTGAGGTCTGATGTGAGGAAACTCAGGGATCCCCACTGCCTGATCCACCCACATCTGTGCCTTGACCCTCTTCTTCTCCCCCTTCAGAGCTCAGTCCATGGTGTCCTCTGGTCAGTGGATTCTTCACCTTTAATGCTGACTAAACAGGTAAGAAATCCATGCTTTTAATTCTGTGTCCATTAGTTCCATTTTAAGTCAATACAATCAGGTTTGCTGTAATTCCCATGTTTTGGAATTAGTATTTATTACACAGAAACAGTCAGAACAGTGAGAGATTCATTTCCTTTCCTAGGACAGATGGGAACTATCCAAACATTTTCATCTGCCAAACTTAGTAAAAAAATATGAGAATAAGACCAAAAATAAGACTTCTTAGGACTTATCCTGGAGAGACATATTGACAGATCACCAGCAAAAGCCCACGACCTCTCAGCCCTGAAACAATAGAGTGCTTTAGACATTTTAAAGGCTTTCTTGATTTGTTCAGGAGTCTTTCCAGATTTGACTCAGTTCTTGTATTTTCTGATCTGCTTCACCCGATCAGTGCCCTCATTAAGCAGTGGAGGCAGATGCTGGTGGGAATTTTAGTAGGAGCTTGGGATAAGGCAGACATTGATGGTTTTACTCTTCCTTTTTCAATCACTGCAATGACATTCAGGTTCCAGGGAAGAACAGATATGGACACTCAACCGTGTGATTAGAAGGGCCAAAGCAGAATCTGCATGTGTATACAGAATATATCTGCAGGCTGGGCTGTGATTTACTGCGAGGCTTAAAAATGTTTTAAAGACTTCTAAGCATAGGAAGAAATATGCTGTTAGTAAAGCTTCCATGTTATCAGCCCAGCTAAATAATGATGTGCAATGTGTCATGTGCAAAGAATATATTAATGCTTGGGTAAATATTTTCCTAATGTCTGCTTGGTTGATATCTCCTTGGCATATAACCAGGGGATAGTAAATAACACTCATGACTCTGTTTACTGAAGGTCTGTTTTCCCTCTTGTCTTTTACGTTGGCAGTAATTTTGGGGCTTCAGGGGAGGAAAAGGCAGAGGGAACTGGAGCCTTGTAAAATGTTTGTTTTCCTTACAAATTTCACAAGAAATAAACTGTTTATGCTTTAGTGTTTCACTGCCATGGAAATGTTAGATGATTTTGTGTGACTGTCAAAGTGTTTAATGTGTAGCCAAGCAGTAGCATTGTAGAGAGTGGGAGGGGAGGAAAAGGAGAAACAGCAGGAACACAATGAAAAAAAAATGAGTCCACTTTACCTCGTAGTTTCTAGCACGTTATTTTCCCTTGCTTGTGGGCACAACTTAATGCTGGTTACTCCCCTTGGCTGCAAACTGCATTCATTTTAATCATCTGTTTTGACAGCTTCTTTCCCCCTCAGGCTCATCTCTAATTGAATTTGTCATGCAATCTCACCTCCCCTGAAATTGTTTGTACGGGAGGGAACCTGGAAGGCAGCTGGACCCAGGTTGGTTTCTGTGGTGTTACCTGCAGAAATCAGCCTGTTCCAGTCCTGCCTTTGGAGCTGAGAGGTCTGGCATTGTCTAGTATCCCACAGAGGTGGCAGTCATATTCCAGATCTTATCTGATGTCTTCACATAGGGCTCAGAGAACTTCTAGTTCAGATCCCTACCAACTCCTGCCCTTCTCTGCTGTCTTCCATACCACAGGGTAGACATGCTCATAAAGAACTGTTCACTTTGAGATTAAATTTCTCCCTGCAACCCCGAAAGTGCAGCTCCCCAGCTAACTTCTGTCCTTTCTGACTTCCTTCTACATTGAGGGTGTGTTGGTAGATTGAACAGAGTGGATTTAGTCTCCCAGGCAAAGATGCAGTCCTGAAAAACTGCCATTTTCAGGGATACAGGCATCACAGAATTTGGCATGTGATGTTTAGTGAGGTTGTGATTTGTCCTAGTGGTTGAGAAGGACCTTAAGAGTAGCACTTCTTAATTTTTCTCCCTCCAAATGTCTTGAAGCCTATCAGTCTCAAATACTGTGTTTTTATTCTTAACAAAGGAAAAGAACAATTAAAAAAAATAACAACCCAAAGGCAAGTTCCCATGAGGGTACACGTGTTCCGTAGAAAAGAACTGGCTACCTTTTTCTCTCTAATCCCACAGTAACAAAATGAAATCCTTCTCATACCCAAAACAAAGTGTTGGGGGTTTTTAACATTTCTGTTGTTGAATTCATCTGAGCAGTTCCACACCACAAGCCCAAGACGACAGGGGAGACACACACATTAACATAAGAACACTCGTTCCTTAGCATAAGTGGAGCCATCATGTTGTCTACATCCACTCAAAAGTGCTGTGTCAACATGTCCCTGCAACAAAAGTGTTCATGGTGTCCAGATAACACGTCACATGTTTGACACGCCAACCTGTTATCTCAGCTGGCCAAACACTGGAGATAAACAGTGTCATGGAAGTGCACACGTGCTTTAGACAAGGTTTGTGATCAACTCAAATTTACAACCTTTATATCTGACTGCAGCATAAACAAAAATATGACAGACTTACATTGTCTACATTTGAAAGATAACCTGTAGGAGAAGTTGCATTATAAAATCACAACTGTTACACTTCTGAAGCCAGAACATTTCCCTGCAGAATCTACAAAATTTCCTATCTCTCCCTAGCAGGGGCCTAAGTGCAACAGAGATACTTGCTAATATTTTAACTAAATGCTAACTGGGTATTTTATTTGCTTTCTAAAGGCCTACACTTTCTATAGTGTATGTCTAAAATTCATCAAAGCCTATTTTTTCCACTTTTTTTTTTTCATTAGACTCTTTACTTTGTCCAGCAAACTTCTTCCTCCTCTCTTTGGCCTCTCCTCAGAAACAACTCCTTTTTTTTTTCCTTGTTTATTTTGTGTGTTTTTCCAGTGTGTATTGTCAGAATAGAAAGGAAATACTTTGAATCCTCCAAAAGTCTTTTGTTACACTGATGAATCCCAGAATTCAGTGGTGGGCTAAAGAGGTTACTATTCCTACACAGTGCAATCTGGAGTAGATGAAAAAATCAAACTTCTTATGGCAATGCCATTATAAAGTGAATAAATATTTCCAGATTCCAATTTGATATATTATTTTCTTTCTTTCTTTCTTATATGCAGATGATGTGAGGGTCTTGTAAATAAAGGATATAATGTCAGGAAGATGGAGGTAGGAAATGAAGATTAGTTTCCTTTTCTTCTATCTTCACCTCCCAGGGAGAAGTTAATTTTGGCTGTGTTCAGTCTGAGTTCACAGAAGGGAGAACACAAAAAACTTACTTCTTCTGTAAGTCCATTGCCAAATTAAATGGAAAGAAGAAGCAAAAATAATAATAATAAAGATCATATTCGGATCGGGGGAAAAAGCTAATATCCTCTCCAGATTTCAGCTCTCACCCCTTTGGCATCTGTATTTGCCAGTTCATTAGGAAACATCTCGGTATTTTGGTCTAATTTAAGTGGACAGATGCTGTTTATCCACAAAACGAAGTGGTATGAGAAAAGCCTGTCAGATTTAGTTTGGCATTTTTCTTTTGTTACATTTCATGTTTATAGGCCACTTTTTTCCTTCCCACAAATAAACTCTCTAAGATAGTCATGAGTCCCTTGGCAGCAAGGAAACAGAAATCCTTCTTGTAGGCATATGCCCTGCTCTGCAGTCTCAGAAAGCTTTGCCAGTGTCCAGGTTTGGCAGACCCATGTTACATATATCTGTTACATGCTGGCAGCAGTCCTTTCCATTTAGGATAAACTGAGTGCTGAGTAGGCATAAATATTTGGGCTTAACCAAGATACAGCACGAAAAGGCAAGGCCAGATTATATTATATGTACACTGTGGTGCAAAACATCTGAAGCCTGAGAGGTCCTGTAGTTGTACCTGGCAGGAAGTCCAGCAGAAAGCCAGCCAACCCACTCTGAAGGCCCAGCCTCATTCCCCACATCTTCCTGGCCCACTTGCAGGAAACTCCGCGTGAGGTTTATGGACTCAGTTTTTCTGCAGGTCAACCAAGAGGCTTTTAAGTCCCTTATGGACTTGAAATCCAGCAGAGCAGGACTGGATCTGGTTCCCATGACTCTGCTTATAGGCTGTTCTGAAAATTAAGTCCAGAGTATCCAGAGTAGTGTATGCAATCAATGTCTCTGAGCTGATGTCTAGCCTGGATAAATATTCACTCAGCCCTGGCAGCTCCAGAACCTGGATACCCCTGGATCCAGGTGGAAACTAAACAGGATTTCTTCATGCAGAGGGGCACACTGAGGACCAGTCTGAATCCCACATCGCTGCTGTCTCTAATTACCCCCAAAGGCACTCCCCATCTATCTATTCCTTGTCTCTTTGATTCAGACTCCCCACTAACACGGCGCCTGTGCTGGAGCATTCCCCGCTGGAATTGCTGCTCTGCGTTAGTCAGCTGCTGGAGCGTAACGGCCCAGCCTAAACCCCATCAAAATCAACCTGTGGATTCCCAGGGGCTCTGAAAAATCTGCAGACATCATCTGGCAACTGACAGCCCTAAAAGGCTGCCTTGGAAATCAGTGGAGCCAGGCATTTCTTGCTGGGACAGAGGCGAGGTGGTGCTCTGGTGCCAGTGAAGAGCAGTGTATTCCAGCCAGTGTGGGCAGGAGCAGAGCTCTGTCCACCACATGGGGTGTCATTCCAGCAGTTCTCTGTGTGTGTGCCCAGAACTGGACATACGGAGCCAAAGTAAAGGCAGAGCACATGCTGTGGGGTGTGATGAGGTGATTCGGAGCAAATAAAGCTTAATTAGTGCACAGTGACCCTTAACAGTAATTTCCTGGATGATGAAATATCGACCACTAGTGATCAAAACATACCACTTAATCACATAGCATTTTTCTTGGAAATATACATTTACTTCGAGCTTTCATGTTTTCGTCTTTCCTCAGGAAAAGGGTAAAACACACCTCTCACACAGATTTGATGCTGAAGTCCCCTCTCTGCACTTAGTTCTCATGGCCAGAACTGTTTTTTCGTCTCTCTGATTTTCAGGTTTGGCCCTGAATTTTCCATTGTTAAGGGCTGAGAAAAGGACTCAACTCTGGCTCATTGATAAGGGCTTTTTGAGCATCAGGAAAGCATGCTCTGTTCTTCAGGGCATGTGTCTGAGGGACCACGTGGGACTCCTCTAGCTTGGGACTCTGTCCTGACACTGTGTTCTCTGATGTCTCTAATTAGATGTGACTTTGAGGTTTTTTTGCTGTTGGGGCACTTGCACCCCTCTCAGGAGATGGATGTTGTCTCAGGTACATAGGAGCTGAGATTGCACTGAAAGTATTTTCCTGGGATGGTGCTCTCTATTCTGCCCTGATTTAGTGAGATGTAGGAACGTAATATGCACAGGACTTCTCCTATGTATCCAGTTTTTTGATATTGGCCCCTGAACTCAGAAGTTGTAAGGGGTGGGATGGAGTAACAGGAGAGGAAAGACAAGCTGTATGGAATCATTAAAACTCCAGCTGCAAAATCATGTTAATTGCATGGTCCCTTACTGCCGTAAGAATTGGGGTTTCTATTAGCAAATTAAATCCACTCCCAGATGAGATACACCACAGACGAGATTCAGCCACAGCTCTGCTCTCTCTCTCTTGAAAGCTTTCTGAATATTGCTCTTTTCATTTCCCTTGCTGACAGGCCCTCACACGACAAGGGCTGCAATTGCAGAAGACGCTGCAAGAGCCCGCTGACAGGTGATTAACAGCTCCTGGATGCTGTGAGCCTGACCACACTTCTGACCACGGGAGCAGTTAAACAAATTATCAGCAGAGCATTTTGTGGTTAATTCACCCTTTTCTCTAAACGAGTCTGCTAATGACATTCCCTGGCCTGGCACCCCTACACACTTGTGTGCTGAGACACACCGTTTCTTGTGTCTACCAGACTCCTTAAAAACACAACAACTGCAAAGGCAAAACTGGGAGGCAGAAGGAAATCTGGACTCCCAGTAAAATGAATAGCAAAATATTAAAGGAGTGCATTTCAGTAAACTAGTTCTTTGAAGTGTCTTTCAGGCAGGTGATGGAGCTGGAAATGTTTTTGTCCCATTTATTTCAGGGCAGTCTTTATCCAGAGCTTTCTATCAGAGTCTCTCTCTCTTTTTTTTTTTTTTTTTTTTTTTTTTTTTCTTTTCTTTTTTTTCTGCTTTACCTCAAACAGTAGCAGATCCTGCTTCAGGGGTAGTGTTTCTACCTGCAGGATTCACTGAGAACAGCTCTGACAGAGGGTGATGGAGTTTTTTGAGAGAAATTTTACAAGGGCCCTTGATTTCCAAAATGAAGCTTGGCTGATCTGAGGGCTCCATTCCTGAGACAGGAAGGGTAACAACCCTTCATTTGCACTATAGCCTCTAAAGTCAAACGACTGCTCTCCCCAGGTCATTGCAAAATTCCACTGGAGGTAATTAATTGTAATGGGCATTTTTTTTTTCTGATCGCGGTTTTTCTAATGTGTTTAAATGAAGAATAAAGTGCAAATGTATAATTACTACCATGCTTTCTTAGTAAATGTTTTTAAAGCAAAAAATCATGTTGAGAGGTCTAAGATTTTTATTTGAGTTTTCCTGCCCTCTGATACGTTGTCATGACTCTTGTTTTCACTATGTGGAAGCCATGGGTTAGTTTTGCCAAGAAAACTTTACATGTTCCTTTGTGTCTATACAGCACTCAGAGCAGGTTTCTGTGATTTTTCTTGCTTTTGCAGAGAAATTGTTAGCAAAAACTATCTCTGTGTACTATAGAAGGACCATGAACAAACAGCATTTCTGGATTAAATGTGTGTTGCTTTCAAATCAGACACAGAAAGATGAGGTCACTTGCAGGTGAGCCAGACCTGCACAAAAAAAATGACTTCTTTTTCTCCCTAGTGGTCACAAGGAGAAATTAGGACAGGAAAGGAGAAAATTGGATTTTGTCAGACCAAATCATGGTGGTTTGGGCCATTTGGTGAAAAAAAAAAAAAAGAAAAAGAAAATCAGTCAATTTGGACCACTCCATTTCACTTCCAGGTTTTTTAATTCTGAAGATAACGACAATTTTCAAACAACAATATCAGAACTGGCAGAGCAGACTTCAAAAATGCATCAATACAGAGGGAGGAAACCAACCTGCATGGCTGGTTCAGTTCATAATCATGTGTTGGAGAGACAGCATGATTGAAGTTTTTCTCAAGATTTGAAAGCTGAGCCTCCTTCAAAAGAAGGTGAAAGTCTTTTACCTTCCCCCCTTCCCTGAGTATGTACATTCAACAAGAGTTTGGACAGCAGCTTTTGTAGCACTTCATGATGGGCTTCTGTGGTGAAACTAATAAAAAGCAAACCCTGAGGGCAAGGAGCAGTTTAGAGGTGCTCAGGCTCTCTGCAAACTCAGGGTTCCATTGCTGCCTTATCTACTGTAGGTATTTCCTACTGTGTTTGTGCTATATCAAACACTGTTTAAACTCTACAGGACAGATGTAAGCAAACATGCAATGTCTGTGACATCAGAGATTATGCCTTCCTTTTCAAAGAATATTTTCCTAAGTTATTAGTTAGGGCCTTAGGTGCTTCACTTTAGGTGTATTCAAGCATCCACTTGTTTCTGAGGATCTGAGACTATGAGTTTCTAAAGGAACCCTTAAGAGGCCTTTCTGTTTTCACCCATTTCTCTTACCTCCCCACACCTAGAATCACAGAGAATTTTGAGAAACACTGAATTACTTTCTTTATGTCAGGAGCTTGTGTTTCAGCTCCAACACTGCCCTTGATGCCTTGTGACCTGGAGATCTGCTCTGCTCAGTGCTTGAGTTTCCTCATTTATGGATAATTAATAATGAAGATCCTTCCTGGCTCTGTGGGAGCAGCCAGGTTCATGCTGGTGTATTTCCAAAGGATGCTCTCTGAAGTCATGGTCCCTTCACAAGTCTCCTACTCACACACCAAGCCAAACATTTTCTGGAGTGTTGAGTCCTTATGGTAGAAGATCCTGAATTGCAATACCAGAAAAAGCAGGAGCTACAGCAGGGGAGTTTGCCTCCCCCACATAGTTCAGGTTCATCCATATTGCATTCTCAATCCCTTTTTATGCACAGTGAGACCATGGGCAACAGTTCCTTCATTTGGCCACTTTGTCCAGCAATCCACAGCCCCAGGAATGCTTGTGTTTATGTTTGACTCCAGCAGATTAAGGTCTTGTTACGAGTCAATGGCCAATATGTTTTCCCAGATATGTTTTCTAACAATTTTCTTCCTCTCCCCAGCCCTAAAACCCCCAAAAACTTTGCAAAATACTCCTTTTTGGCTTTTGACAATCTTGGTTTCGTATTCCTTTTGCCGTCTAAAGGATTTCTGGGCAGGTTGACAGTCATAACATCTCCTTCTTTTAAAAACAGTCCATACACTGGAGTGATGAACTGGGATCTGTGTTTGTCTTGACTCAAATTGCAGAGCCATCACTCAAGCTGGAAAGATCTTCCTCTCTTAGCTTTTTCTGAAATTAAAGACCCCCTGCCTTCACCTCTGTCCAGGTTGCTTTCAAGTTGCTTCTGCATTTGTCAGAATCTATACTGGATGTGTGAGAGAGTATTACCATGAGAAGGGACTTTTATAAAACATCCTGATGGCAAAGAAGTAAAAAAATAATTGCAAATCTTTTATAGGCCTTGAGTCAGGAGTGCTGCCTTTGTGGGTGACTTGATCTGAGTTAACATGTGTGTTATTTTGCAACTGTAAAGAAATTTTTGTTCCTTTTGGGGCAAGTCAAAGCAGCGTGAAAGGCCTGATAGATACTTGCATGTGACTAAGCATGAAGCATTTCTGAGGAGTCTTGATGCTTTAAGGAAAATAGCACCAGGGATGGAATACCAGAAGCGCCTTGTTTCCACTTACTGTAAATGATCATAAATTCTACTGCTACTTTATTGTGGTGGCTGTAGTTCTTGGAAGAGTAAAAGGGGTGGGAAATCAGTTCCCAGTCAGTTTTATAAAGTACAAGGTTGCTTGTATTGGTACCAAGTCCAAAGCGCAGTATTTCAACTATGAATGATTGGATGTTTTCCCAGATTCCCATAAAGTCATTAAACACACTGTAAAGGGTCACCCATAACATAACCAAAAGATCAGTACAAGCAGGACTGGAGTAGATTGTCAAGACAGTCCTGGTTTTCCAGGAGGTGAATTCACACTGAACTGTGCAGCCTTGGAGGTTGCCCCGACTGGGAAAATGGGCCTTGTAAAGCCAACTCTGATCATGTCTCATTTACAGCTCACTCTGGCCAATCCAGATACATGTCATAAAAGAAGCAGCCAAAAGCCAAGAGCTCTTCCATCCCTAGGGAACTCATCTCATGTGGAACTTCCCTTTGGAGAAATCTTCCCTTAACTAAGATCCAATCTTGGACCAATTCCCAGTGATCTTCCAAAACTAAGAAAACAGCAACTCTCACGGTTATTTTTTTAATGCTTTTGTGGCAAAGTTTCATCTAAAAGAATGAGGATGATGCCCAGAGGATCTACATATGTTACTTTAGACCTCCCCACAGAAGTAGCAGAGAATTGGGTTGTCACCTATGTTTATTGAACCATTCTGCAGAATTTGATAGCTGTAATGTGATTTTTCTATTACTCTGTATGACTGTTCTGCAACTAGTGGGGAAATCATTATTTTATAGCACACTCTGGTAGAAGGTGAGAGCCCACCACTGGCAACAGCTGGAGGTGTTCGGCCTTCAAAAACACTGCTTCCACTGGAGGAGTCCTCCAAGAAAAACTGAGGAGGGGACTTCAGCCAGCAGAGACACAGCTAAGCATTGGGATGTGCACAGCAGCTCAGCAGACAGCTGGTTTCAGCTTCCTGATCGACTTCTCCACTGGAGGATCTCCCTCAGTGCCTCAGTGGTCCAAACATGCTGCCTCAGCACAATGCTTGGCTTCCAGTGGCGTGGGAAGGAAAAGAGGATATTGGGAATCAGCTCTTGTTTTCTCTCATAGCACACAAAGCATTGGCACTGGAGAAACGCAGGTCGCCACTCAGATTTAAATATTCACAAAGACTGTTTTCTCAGGAAATACTGAATCCAGGATGGAAAATAAACTTTTTTAATTTGGCTTTTGACATCTGCTGTAGAGACAGCTCATTATGAAGCTGCAACAAGATGCCCTTCCAAACCGAAGCAGGAAATATATTGGTTCATCTGTGACACACAAAAGGCCTATGCAGCCCATTTCATGCTTGCTTAGGGCAGCAAAAGACATGGAACCAGAGACTGGATACAGGACTGAACTTTTCACAGTCCTGGGTGTGTTTGGGTAAAGGTTTTGGCTCACTTTGTTGTGCCAAAATACAAGCAGGCCATGAATCTGAATTTTCCCAAAGTTCAAATGCAGCCGTATTCAGACTCCTCAGACCCTTGCTTATTTGGCATGTTGTGACATTTACACACACACACACAGGGACTCATTTAAACCATCCAAGTCAAATCCTCCTACAGCCACAAACACATAAAATTTGAATGCTTTTTTTTCAGAGAGTTTGGCTGAAATTAGACCTTTTTTACAGTAATAAATAACAGAATAATTATTTTTACTTCCTGCACAGGAACTCAAATGTTTGATTCATTTTGCTCTTTTTGGCAGAGCTGATAGTTCTGAAATAGTTTGCCCTGGCATCTCAGCAATAACAGTTCCCATTAACCCTGAAGACTCCTGATGACCTAAACTCAACTTCAGGATATTTAATTTCTCCTTCTTCCTCCTACCCACATGGGAATGCAAGATTAAACATAACACAGCATAGCAGTGATTAGAGCCTAACTTTTCTTTTGACTGTTTCTAGCATCTGTGCAATGGCTTGAGGTACTTCACATGTCTTTACATAGAAATACACTTGTTTTTTACTTGGATATTGTTTTTGATAGAATTTGAGGATTTTTGATAGTTGTCTAGGATTTCGTTACCCAACAGGAAGAGCAGAGAGTATTGCTCAGGGGAAATAAACTGATCATACCTCCACTGCACCTGAAAATCCCAACCCTTTCTGGAGCCCACAGCTCTGTGCGTCCTGGAAGCTCTGGACTAACTGTGCCCACACTGAACAGAGGGTTCTTCAGTGAGCAGTAAGCCATGAGCAAATCAAAGATGTTGGTGTTAAGAGCCTGCACGGAGTGGCTGTACAGCTTGATGCTTCCCAGAAACCTCAGAGAGAGAGTGTGTGTGCAGCACATACTTCTGCCTGGGAAGTGCCAGTTTCCACTCACCACTGGCAAACGCCGGGGTTTAATGAGAACTACTGTGCTGACAGATCTTTGGCTGCTTCCATTACATGGGAACGGTAAAGACATGATTGTTCTCGCTGGTGTGACTAGACCCACACGCTTGCCTGCCCTGGCCTGTCCCAAGCCACGCGGGTTTCGTGGCCTGTGTGGCACACGTTTGTCCCATTGTGTATCTGAACTGGTTCAACCATCACCAAACAAACCCAACCCATGTACAGCTTAATCTCTTAACCTCTGACCAGTTTCATTGTTCAGGCACCCAAAATGATACAGCAAATTCCTTCTGGGGATATTTATATATGGAATAAAGAAGTAGAAGAGTAGACTTTTGTTAATTTAGCCTCTTTTAAATGATTTCTGAAGAGCTCAGAAATTGGGGAGCTCCACTGGAAGACAGTGGGGTGACATATAACACTACAGGCTTTTCCCAATGAACACGATAGTAATGATACCAGCTTAGAACTGCAGAAAACGACAAGAAGCAGACTAAAATGCTGGGATAATGTTAGGAATATCTTTGGTGTCTCCACATTTCTGGTGGAGAACTCTTGGATCTGTTTGACTGTCATTCTACCAGCAAATTGTTCCAGTTTCTGTGGTCTGGAATGATTAAGAAGCAAAGGATCTTTTTCGTGTTGGAGACCATCCCTCTTCCCACTGCACAGTAATGTACATCAGAGTAGGTATTTAGCTAAATTATTCTTCCACCCATGACTGTGTTTTCTCAGTCCTCATCCTGTCAGCCAACA
>NW_008240027.1:1968454-1989779 GCF_000691975.1 Corvus brachyrhynchos | reverse complement strand
TGTAGACACCTTTCATGTGTCCTTTTAAGTGCTCTAGAGAAGTTGTTTGGAATGAGGCAATAGCAGGCACTTATTCTCTGGTACAAGTCAAACCTGTAGATGGGGATCCTTGCAGAGAAGACGAAGAGGCAAGGAAGTCTGAGGGGGAAAACTCACTGATACTGGTACCTTTAGCTTTGTCTGGACTTAGATATGTTGACATCAGCTGCTGAAACTATTGTGCATTACTGGTTCTGCAGGGAACCAGTACATATTCCTGGAAGTTTCTGCCTTCCACAGGTAGTTTAGGTCTTTGGTAGGCTGAGACACCCTCTGAACATACCAGTTTGTCTTCAGGAACCACACGGACCCCAGGGAGACACTTAAATGTAGGCACTGTCTGCCAGTGTGTCTGTGTATCAATCTGCCATGGGGAGCTGTCACTGCTTTACCCATATGGCGGCTCAGAGGATAAATATATTACCAGAGATATTTAGAAGTGAAGGGCTAGAGGAGCACACATGATAGAGATGCTGCTGTGTACGAGTAAGAGATTGTCTCTGTCTGTGTGCATAATCTCAGTCAAATTACACAGGCACGATCCAGCATCTGAGAATAATTTTCTCTAAGGATCATAATTGTAAAGTTTAACCAAATAAATATTGAAAGACATTATATAAAACTCCCACACAGGGCCCTGCAACCTGAAACATAAAATATACATACAGCAGATTCTGCTCACCACAAAACTATGCCAGGAATATAAGAGTATCTTTTATACAGATTGGCTCCCATCCCATTCTGGGGTCAGAGACATGACATCCCAATAAACATTCACGGATCGCTTGGAAATCACAGGCATCTATGAGCTGTCTTGCCTGCCCTCCCTTTTTCAGATGAACATTTAGTGCTGAGTTGATAAAGCCCCTCACTCCTTCCTCATCATTCTCGTCTCCTTAATTCCACCAAGGAATTCATATGGAGCAGTTTCACAAGCTAAATAATTTTTAAATAGTTAAGCCTCTTCTGGGGCTTTTAAAACAGTTGGCTATAGAACTGACTCAAAGTCTAATCTGTATCTCTCCTGAGAGGATACTTTTTTCTGCCTCCCACCTTCTTGATGACTGCAGGACCCAATAAATACAATACTTCCTAATGTTCTAGCTGCTTGCTTGCCTGCCGTCTCACAGAGGGAGACCCTATACTGAAAAAACAGCAGAAAGAAAACTCTATAAATTCAGTCTTATGCATTCAGAGCTTGTAAAACCGACCAAGGCATGAATTCCCACAGGCACTGTGCTCCTCTGTAGTGGTGAGAAGAGTAAAGCCCCCACCATCTGAACCCTGCAGCCACATGATGTGTGCTGGCAGGCTCCCAGTAGCACCCAGAAGTAGTTTTGGCCTTTCTTGGTTTGGAAATTAGTGGGAATTCCTATTCTGTACCAGCTGGTGAGTGGAGAGCGGGGACAACAGCCACACCTGGTAGTCCACGCCTTTGGTCATGGTATTCGGTTGGCAGTTGGAAAGGCTGGGCATTAGACAGCCCTCACATTGTTTCTAGGCCTGCATTCTTCTCCATGGTAGCTGATAATATTTCTATAGTACAAACATATAAACGTGCATCTGTCAAATTTCTCCCACTTGTATCTCCCATGAACGGAGAAACTTAAAAACTCTTCATTGATGTATCTCTGATAGGGGGAAATTGCCATTTGCTGTGGAGGAAATGAGGTCCAAAGTCTACGGCTAAAAGACAAAGGTTCAGACTCTTCTTCTGTCTAATGCTCTTGTTCTACCTTCACCCATCATTGATGTTAGATAATAAAAATGTTATTTCATCCTGAGCTACTCCTGTGGTTTTCAGACACATCTATGGATCCTTCAAGCTACAGCAGCACAGAAAAATAAAAACATTACTTTTCACTGAGGAATGAAAATCTGGTTATTAAGAGAATGGATGACTAAAGATTGGAAAAGGTAGAGGTGGAAGACCAGATGATGTTTGATTCATTCCTCTGTATAGCTTTGGCACCAGCATACAAATGGGACAGGTAGATAGAGACTTGAACGCACCTAAGTTCATGGTTATGAACTATTTCATCACTTTTTGTTAGAGGAGTATTAGGAAATGCATTAGAAGGACTGTTATATCACTGCCTATATCTGCTGGTTCTATGGGTGTGAAACTATTGTTCCCTCTTGCAGATAAGCCTTTCCTTCAGAGGGGACAGGTCACAGAAAGTGTGGGGACATCTCCTTTCTGTAGTGGGCTGCACAGAAATGCAGGGGCTGGTAGAGTTTGCTGAAGAAAGGAGATGAGAAAGGCATCTGTGCTCAGTCTGTAAAGATGGGCATGACCTGTCCTCATTCACATTTCTGTGAATGTGAACGGTTTCAAAACTTTGGAAAATGCTGTGCAATCTGAGTATAAATCACATGGGCAGACAGGTCGGTTGGTTTCCTGGGCATCATTCCAAGAGCTTTTGGGACAGATGGACTTTTAGGGACAGAAACTGAATCCTGAACTCTGTGGCTTGTAAACATCCCTGATGTGCTTAGATCTGCCTTCTTCTGACTTTACCACGTGCAGATCTAGGCCTACTGAAGCACTTGGGAGCCCAGTCCTGGGAGGACATGGTTACACAAACCCAGCAGTAGCCCAGCCAGTACAAAGCAGTCGGATGAGTCACAGGCTTTGTGGCACACAGAGGCTGCAGATGGAGATTCTTTTTCACGCCGAGAAATGTGGCCTTGTTCTGTACTCGCTGCCATCTGGAGACACAGAAACCAAATCCAACTGGCATGTGTTAAACCCCTCCACCCTTTTGTATGGTTTGGTCTTGCAAATTGCATTTGTTTAGCAAAGGAAAAATGTATTAATTGTTCTTCAAGTGTGACTAATGGTAATTAGTTCTATTCTGCTGTCAGGAAAAGGGCCACAGTTGACTGTGTTTAAATCCTTCTTGAAGCTGCCCTGTTTTATACAAAGTTTCCAGACTTTTGCCAGCTTCAAAGCTAGCATTGCCTTTCCAAAGCACTCTGTGGTTAGAAGGACCTGCAGAGGCAAACTGCAGAAGTCTCTAATTCAAGTCTTCTAGAAGCTGAAAAAACCAAGGAAGTCTGAACACAAAAGAGTTCCCTTCTAAACAGAAATAGCCGTGTTTCTCATTCAGCCTCCTGAGGCTGATTACTGACTCCTTTAGCACTGTGGCCCTTCAGTGGTTGGAGACTTCATCATTTCTAGGTTAGATTGCAGTAATATGGCCTTTATATCCAATCCAAAGCTGGTAGAGAGTACCACATTTTGTTTCTTAAGCATATAAACACATAAAATATTCATGTCTTAGAGGTTTCAAAGCTGAAGGTCCGAGCCAAACAAATTATGTTGGGATCCCCCTCATTGGGGGGACTATCCTCCTTTCAGTGCATGGAATTTGGAAAAGGGGTTTTCTACACTGCTGGAACTGTACAAGTAATAAATGTGTCTGCTGAAGGATAAGGAAATGTTGGGATGTCAAATCTATCTACAGTTCCACTTAACATTTGTTTTCTTAATGCTCCTGCTCCCATCTCTGTCTATGTCTTATAATGCATTCAGCACCACAGTCGCGTGGTGTGTGGCCAAGAGCACATAAATGTGGCTAAGAAATGCCACATAGAAATAAAATGTTATCAATATTAATGGTCTTTGTGTATGTCAAAGAAACCTCTCCACAGAATGAAGATGGGACAAGGTATGGATGCAACTCCTTTTCCTTCTTACATGTGATGTAAAATAAAAATCATATTTAAAAGGAATGGTTTCACAGGGTCTGAGAAGATGGGATCTGTGTAGTTGAGGAAAGGAAGCTATGGGGACATAGAATAACTTAACAGAGAGATCTGTTAGTGGGAAAGTCTCAGAGAAGTGGAAGACTTCTCTCTACAGCCTTTGAAACTGAGATCATCAAAGCACTGAAGAAAATTCACTGGGGCACAGACATCTGTGATACAAACAGAGGTGCATGGGAAGAAAGCTCTTTTCTCCAACAGCCTTCATACAAAGAAAGGGTGAGAAACAGCATTTTCTTCTTTTTTTAGGGATTCCTCTACCAAGAAGTCAACTGACTACTGAATGTGGAATGTGATCCCACCCTAAAGCCACACTCAGCTTCACTGTATTTGTGCTGCTATCTTTATAGCTGCTCCTGTTGCTTATAGAACTGGACCGAGGGCACAGGACTGGTAAATCAGAACTGACAGCCTAGGAAGCAAAGTAGTCGTGTTTCAGCATCAGTCAAGTGCTTTCTCAGGGAAAAATTTGCAAAGTAACATGTTCCACATCTCTTTTTGGCACAGTCACGAAGGCAAAAGCAAACAAAAGGAGCAGCATGTCTTCTGTCTGCTCTGCAGCAACTTACATAGATTTTCTCTTTAAAGAGAATGAAGTTGCCAAGGTGGAAGAAAAGTAAAAACCTGAAACAAATTTTGGCCTGCTTTGTCAGTGCCATGGAATTTGGGAACGCTTTGCAACTATGAGGACTCCCTGATATATAAGCAAGCCCCTGCTATTCTTTCCATGAACTGGCTATGCTCAGAAACTTGGGCAGGGTTGTGCCCCTTCCAGGGATGCCACAGGCCTGCCTTTATTTTCTCCTCAACTTGCCTGGCCTTGCCTTTGTAGCACATGGACTCAGAGTATAAAGACAGCAGAGCTCCGAATGATGCATGTCAAGGGTGCGGCTTCTTTGCCACAGGCAACAAAAGCTCATTGCCAACTTTAGTGGATTTTCCAGTGATCTTATGTAGAAACAGAAAATTAGGGACTGATGTGAGTCAAATCACATCATTGGATTTCTTTAGATCTGTGTTGCTCCTGCCATTTTAAACCATGTTCCCTATTTTTTTAAGGAATGTGCTAACTGCTCTCAGACCTACCTGTATTTTGTCAACCACACAGTTGAGGCCTTGAGCCTAGTCCAGGCCTGACTGCAACCAAATGCTCTTTGTTTCTTCTTCATGAGCATCACTCTGTAGACTCTGCCATTCACTTATTCTGTATTTTCTCTTGCTGTAAAGGGATTAAATTATAGGTGAAGTGATTAGAAACAGAAGGGAACTTGGCTTTAATGGTCTGTACTCTGTTCACAAAATAACTCACAAACCATTCACTGATACCTTTTGATTTGCAGACCTTCCTTGCAGGCTCTGAGTCAAATCAATGATCGAGAAGAGCTCAGAAAGGAGACACTTTCCCCCCTCAAAACAGTGATATTGGAAAAAGATGTGGCCCTCTGCAGTTGTCATGGCCTTTGATATCCAGCTACATGTTGTTTCCATATTGCATAGTGAACTGTGAGACCAGATGATCTCCATAAATAGTGCAGGCTTGTGATTTCCTCAATTACCGTTCCAACAGAAACTTCCAAAGGGTTGATGCACCAGGGAGCATTCATGAGCACATAGGGACACCTAAACTTTCAGAGTACTCATGGGCATGGATGAGAGATGTCCTGATGCAGGAGGCACTCTAGACATAAACATCCAATCCTGCACAGGGCTTTGACACTTGGAAATAAACCTAGAACAATTTGCATTATAGAAGAGTCTAGTGCTGGGCAGTGAGAGTTCTTGATGACCAGTGTTGTTAAGGTAGTTAGTTTTTTTCTCATCCAAGGCTGTTTTACATGTGAGATTTCATTCTCAGCGTAATAAATTGTGCACATTGACTATGAAGATTCCTTTATTACTTCTTTCTACAAAGTCCTTCAAACCTTTCCAGAAAATTCCCATGAAGAATTTTCTGTTGTGATGTCATTGCTGTTCTAACAGAAACTTGTTAGATATTTTTCCAGTGCATAAGAAAGGCCCTAAGAAGTCCCTTTCCCAAAGATCACTCAATAAGTCTTTCCCCACCAAGACACTGACCACAGGAGTGAGAAGCACATATGACTTACTATCATCTTTATTCTAAATAAATTTAAATATGGTAGATTTCCCTTTCCCTGTCACAGATTTACACCTTTGCACTTCCTCAACCACTGGCTGTAAATTAATTTCCAACAGGCAGACTTGTCTGGTCTCCAAAAATTCTCCTTCTCAATGAAAGACTACATAATCTCTAAGAAGAGTCTTTACCAGGTTAGCTGAAGGCATCCTTGAAAGACTGAGACTTGTGAAAGGACCTAACAGGGTGTAGTGAATGGTGATGTTTTTAGAGAAACAGCAGAGCAGGATGTTAAGGCAGACAGCACTGGCAGAGCTGAGCAGATGGCAAGGTGAGCTGGAACAGATCAGTTATTCACTCAAACCCCAGCTGAAAGCTGATTATATGGAGAGTTGTGTGTAAAGTATTTATGATCCAGCCTCAAAACTTAAAATCTTTTCCAAGTGGGATAGTTTGCCTAGTCAAATGAACTGCCATTAGTTACCTGTATTTTAGTTCTAAGATGCTTTTATTAGGTTTGAGGGGGTTAGTGCTTTTTGTTTTTCTTTTTTTTTTTTTAATCTGCTAATTATTCTTAAACAATATCATGCTGTGAAATGTTCTTACTGAAAGATAAAAGATATGAGAATTCCCACCTAACTGAGAACAGATTTATGTCTAAATTCATCCCCCCGTCTTGCCTCCCACAGGCAGTTCCCAACAGAAGAAGTGGCTGGGTTTCCTTCTTTCCGTTGCCACATGCACATAGGTTCTTGTAGTTGTGCCTTTAATTTGAGGTCTGACATGAGAACATGTGGTACCACAAAACCCACCAAACACATCAACCCAAGGATTGGCTGCAGAAATCACAGAGGGCCTGGAAAGCTCAGTGATAGCAACTGTGAGAACCTGTACAACATCTCACTGGAGAGTAGGTGGATCTTCTCAGAACAAGACACAAATTCATGGACACACTTTCCAACATTTCTGTGTAAATGCATGTAGTGCCCAAAATAGCCACTATGTTCAAAATTGCCTTTTGTAGTCTGGTATTACAGCTACATTAAAGAGCAGCCTGGGAACATTATAAATGAGTGACATGTCAGATCTCTCTGTCATACCCTCTCTGAAGGGTTTTCACTTTGATACTTTTCAGTCATGTCTTGTCTGATGTCTGCATGTATTCACACACTGAAGGATATCTCTGTGTGCATGCAAATATTTCTTTAGAAGGGATAGGTTTCTTCTATATTTTATTTATTTCTAACACTATGATTCCCAGGATCCCGGTCCATACATTCCCATGTTTGATTCTTGTATATAGAGGAACACATTGGAATAATTCCCATAATTTCCCACTGCCTAGAGCTTAATTTATAATGGTTTAAAATGAGGGGACAGTGCCTTTTTCTTAATGTGGGTTTTGTTGAACTTTCAGGAAGAACTTTGCTGCCATGCGACCTGAGACAGAGAAAATGTTGATACCAATAAAATCTTAGCAGAGCATGCCAAGAAAATCAGCATTCAGTTTACCTAGGATATCCCAAAGGAAACATACAGTTAATACTGAAGTTTAAAATATCTTCGCCCTGGAATCTTAAAACTCCATCAGCACTTGGAAGAGGGGGAAGAAAGAGTAACAAAAAATCCTGTAGCAACAAGGAGGTTAAATACACACATATGCAAAATGTAGCACAACTCAATGGATCACTTTTAGCAGCTACGGTTTTGTCTGACATGGGTTTTGATCTTGATCCCCTCCTATTTGTAGCATTTCACACACAAAAAAAAAAATTAATAAAACCTTCCCCTTTCTGAGAGTACCTTATAATGAAAACAAGAATATTTTGAAAGGAAAGAATAGGAAATGTTGACTGGGGTGTCCTGCTGCTTTCTAAGTAGTCCAGCTCCCAGGATTTATGTCAAAAGCAACAGAAGGTTGGAAATGAAAGAATGCCCTTGAAGTTACGCTCTGTAACTCAGCCAAGCGAGATGGATTTTCATTTACCTTGTCAAAAAACCAACATGAAAAAAAAAGGTTGGAGATAAAAATCTTGCAGCATTACTTGAAATTTACAAATGATGTGACAAAATAACACATGTTCCACTCATGAGAAAAAGTGCTCCATTCAATGATATAATGGCTCCTGGGCTCCAGATAGGTGGTTCTTAGTTTTAAATCTGTGGAGCAATGGCTTGAGTTGCTGAAGTTGTGCCCTTTTGGTCTGAAGCAATCATCATACATGGCCTCTCAGTAGGGATAGGGAACTGGCACAGAGGCAATTGAGTTCTTCCTTTGCTGCCCCTGGTGCTTACAGGTCTTATGGCATCATTTACCTGCTCCGTGTTTGAAGTCGATATCGTCCCATAGATTCCACTGTTCTGCCGGTGTCGGTATTCCTGAATGCGAGAGCAGATATTGGTAGGGTTGATGCTGTGGGATTTAATAGCCAACAAGAGACAGCAATAGAAGTTAAATAAGTAAAATGTAACAAGGCAGCTGTGTGAAGAGAGATTTATTGCTTCAGCAAAGTCTTGTTTCTGTACAAGTGTGGGGATGGCCCCATTGCAGATTTTGACACATGGCAGCTTTGAATCAGAGTATGAAGGGTTCCCATTGGCTTCTGTTGATTTTGGACTTGCACCACTGCTGAGATGTTAATGTTTTCTCTTAATCCAATTGGTTCAGCAAACACATTAAACCTGGAAGCAGCTTTCTTTCCTTGGGAAGCCAGGCCTCCCAGACTTGATCAGGAACAGAAGGAAGCCCAGATGCAACATGAGATAGGTTGTGTTAATACCTGAAATAAGAAGCACATGAATGGATCAATAGTTTGAGGTGTATTGTTATGTGAAGACTGTACCACATGAATAGCACGGGCACTTTCAGTAGGCTGAGGTGTGCAGCGTGTAATTCAGCCTGCTCATCTTCAGACTCTTGTTTATTTTTGCTCTTTCTTAACTTACCTGTTTCTCAGACTACCCGTGTATGGTAGCAATACCTAGACAGCAACACCGGAAAGGGCTGCCATGGTTGTACTGACTTTTGCAGAGCACAGGTGAGGGAATGGCACATGGTTTACACATTTATCTTCAGTTTGAAGAGACTATAAATTCAGTTTGAGAGAGCACTTTGTTCTCCAAGAAGCAACTGCTGTAATGACTTAATGCATATATAATTCCCTGTAGAATATTATATACATATTAATGCAGGATGATGGTGTTTCTAATTTAGACACCCAGAACTTAGCATTTTGAAAATCTCATCTCCTGTTTACTGTGTAATTCCAACCTTGGGAGTAAACACTCAAGTGTCTTCTGCCAGTGTAAGGTGGCAGATCCCTCTGTGTGCCTGCAGAGATCCAACTCCCTCCTTGCAGGTTCTCTTACAGTAGAAGACCAACCTGATATAAAGACGTATCTCCATTCAGGATATAGTTTGTTAAGTCTTCTTTCCACAAATATTACCAAATGGGCCTGTCTCTTGTTAAAAAACAAAGCAGTGGTAACAATTTTCTGGCCAGAACATTTGTCCCAGGTGATGGATACAGATTCTAGGGTTACCTTCAGGAAATCTGAACTACCACTCCAGGAAAGTTCTTTAACCAATACACATCATCATATTAAAATGAGTTTTCTCTGCTTAGGACTAGTATTAAAGGCTCACAAGTTTCCAAGGCTTTAGGTAGCCATGTTTAGGTACCTGCTGCCAGAACACAGCAGAGTTCTAGATGTGAGATTGGTTTATCTCCGTAGACAAGATACTTCTAAGTTGTGTTGTCATCTAATTCCAGAGCCTGAAAAACTTTCAAGACAGTGATGACAGCAATTAAGGGCTAGACACTACTGGATTTGCGTGTTCTGAAGAGTGAATGAATTACATGGTGAATTTTACTGTGTACATTTTACATAGCCAAATACCAATTTTAGAGGATTTGAGGCTAAACAGTTCTTAGACTCACATCTTTTTTCCAAGCTAACTATTTAGTATTTTGTTGTCTTCAGTGTCACAGGATCTAAATATCTGTTACTTTGGACAGATTCAATCAATGAAGCTTTGTACATGTAGTATGATTTCAGTGCTTCATAAAAATAAATGAGAGATGGCTAAACTCTACCCTGAATGCACACCCACCATGCAAAAGGCAGAGAATAGATATGAATTCTAGTTTATTTCCTCACTTCTCCTGTAATGGGTCAAGCCAAAAGCCTTCAGTCCAAATAGCCCTGAACTGTGAGAAAGTTCAGATCCAAACTCCTACAAGCCAGGCCATTTCTAATTATTTTTATTGCCTCATTAAATTTATTATGTTGAGCCATTTCTAGTGACCTCATTAACTCTCAGCAAAGAGTTTGTCACATACAATCCTTAACAGATGTCTGATTTAAGACATTGCAAAGTCAGTCATCTGGCCCTTCCCCCAGCATGTACAGACCCTTAGCTCTCCAATCCTATCCTCTACTCTCTTTCAAGGTTTTCATTTTGATGATGCTGTATTACTGGGAAATTTGCTGCAATCCTGCATAGGCCAGTTTTTATGCCTTCATCCTCTAGATATGTCTCACATATTTCTTCTCATCTGCCTTGTTTCCTTCTGCATGTATCCAGATGGGTTGTATACTAGAACTGTACTCCTGTGGAGAATATCTTCTGGCTTCTTGACTCAACCAGGGTTTGCAATGCCCCATTGGGATTAGGCCGTAAAACCCCTCTCTGATATGTGCAGCTGGGCCCAGAGAGCATATTTCACTTTGTTCTTTCTTTATCCATTATTTAAATGGCTTGGATAGCATGACAATTAAATGCTGGGGTTCTGGACCACAGCCTTCAAGGGCTGTCCAAAGGATTTTGAGGCACTCTGCAGCTGAGAGCAGGATGTGGGACTGACAGGATCAAGAAGGAAGGAAGGAAGCTCCCATGTGAACCTGAGGCTCAGCCAGGTCTCCTACCACTGGCTTGCTGGGTAGGCAACAAGCAATGCCAGACGTCTGGGGATGAACACAAGTCAAGAGTTGTTTTCATAAGAACATGTGGATTCTGCAGTCATCTCCTGTTCCCAGAGCAGGAGGTGCAGACATTGCCCCAGCAGGATGCATCCCATGGACTGACACAAGAACAATCATTGAGGAGGCCAACGGTCCATCCCTCTGTTCAAAGCCAGCCTACACCAATGTCCAGGATAATGGTAAAGGGAGCATATTTATACAAAATGCTCCTCAGGCTCTGGTATGATACAGTTCAGGTGACTTTCTGTATTGAGCATTTAACATTTCTTGATAGATTTGGGCTTTTTTTCCCCAAAACCACTTTTTGAGCTATTGCAAACCTTTACTTTGCACAGGCTCCCATGACAAGCATTTCCACAGCTGAATGAAGAACCACCTTTTTTTTTTTTTTAAAGCTGTCTTCAACTTTCCAGTTTGTTTTATTCTTTCCTGTTCTTGAGCTGAAAGACTGTGAATAATTATATTGTTTTCATCTTCCGCAGACTAGTCATGATTTTGCAGACAACTATTTCTCTCCTTCTCAGTCATATCTTTTCATGTTGCTCCTTTATCAATTTCACATCTTATTTCTAGTAGGTTAAGAGGTGTAACAGGCTGAGGATCATGAAGAGTTTTCTGTAGTAATAGAGAAGGGAGAAACAGGAGATGGGGAGGAACCTGGGGGGCAGTGATTAGATTTCATGTTTTGTTGTGAAGGTGCTGCAGCTCTTTCCTGAAAGAACATCTAGTTTTCTAACTTATATTTGCTAAGTTTCAGAAGCTGCAAGCATATAAAAAGGGGAGGACAGGAATTTATACAAACCTCCAATTTCCACATAAAAATTAAGCCCATTTCTCCTCTTGCCTTTCATAAAAGTTGGTCTGTAATGTGGTGCTATCTTGAATGACTGCAGGGATTAGAAGGTGAGGTGGGTCCAGTTCTTAGTTCATCTCACTTCTTGGTTTTATAGAGGTGCAGCTCTCCTGGATTTATATCTGATTTACACCAGGACAGATGGGAGGGAAGTCAGGCCTATTGTTTTTCACTCTGCTTTTGACAGTGCTGAGAATCTTCACACTATAAAAGTGTCCACGCTGTGCCATTTTCCATCTGTATTGCATATATTGTATCTGTCATGCTGTTTGGGAAGAGCTGATATTTTTGGCAATCTTTCCTTCTTGTACAATTCCACATATAGCATCACAGCATAAAAAATAGCACTGGATGGGAAAAAAAATCTGACTCATGGGAAATTCACATACTTGTTTTATCCCATGTCAGGGCAGAAGAGGAGTGTACCAGTGTTTCCCCCAGTAGAATAAAAGGTGTTATCAGATTTAAATTATTTCTCATCCAAATGTAAGGAGAATCCTGAGACACTGGAACATTTCATCATAGGAGGCTCAGATTAATTTCTTATAGCTGTTGTTGCTTAAAATGTCTTCTAAAATGAGAGAAAGAGAGGGATGAGCCAGTCTGGAGTGGAAGTCCTTCCATTCTGAACATTACAGTTCAGTTACAACAGATCACTGCATGTTTAGAGACAACTTAGCTTGCTGTCCTGGCTAGATAAGGAACCCAGACATCCCACTTGACTAACTGCTTGCCCTTCACATTTTTTGGGGGAGATAGTGTTCATCTAAGGAGAATACAAGGTCATGACAAACTCAGAGCTGCATCTTCCATGAGAAACATGTTGGCTGATACAGAGTGCAACGCTGATGAGAAATATTTTATCTTCATTTTTTCTGGCAAAGAAAAAATCGTCTGAAAATCAACCATTTCATAGGGAAGACTTTAGAATGAGATGACACCCTGACTTCTCATGGGAAAATTTTTGACTCAAGAATTAAGAAAAAGCTCCAAGAAGTTAAAAAAAACAGAGTAGAAAATTGTTTGCTAATGAAGCATACAAGTGGCCACTGATAGATTGAAAGCCATAATATTCTTGGCTTCCACAGCTGAAATTTATGAGGGCCTTTTCTTTCACACTGGCACTGACTTTACCCATGCAAAATATAGACATCCAGTCTAAGCAATGTTTGATCTCCTTCCATGCTCAATATAGAGACACAGGCACCTCTGGAGAGAGACTCATCTCATTGGTTTTATAACTGTTAAAATCTGAGGAATTTGCACGGCTCTGAGTAAGGAAGATGGATCTGATAAGGGAGTTTGCACCATTTTAACTGCACTAAAATACTTGAGTCATTCCCACCACCAGTTTGTAAGGATGCTGTGAATGGATAAGCTACCTAGCACAAGATGTTTCCCACCCTCAGAAGAGGAGGGTACACAAATCCCCAAAGGTTTTCCCCAAAATTAAGGGGTCTAGGAAGAGGAAGAATGAGGGAGACCTAAAAGACTTCTTGATTAGATCCATTAACTGCTGCTGATAGAAATGTCCTTAAATGTAATTAAACAATATTGCTATGTTAAAAATAAGCTTCTAGCTCCAGACATGGTGCAGTCTTTAATTTCCTTAGATCAAATTTTGGTGGATTTTGATTGATTTTGATTTTCATAGCAGCACTGATGTCAGCCTCCTGATAGCAGCAGTCTAGAGGTTGTAACAATGCTTCTTGGTGGCTGTAAAGTTTCACTGATCCTACAAACCATCCTGTGTGTCTAAAGCATCCTAGCATGGGGTGAAGGGAGGGATGCTGCAAACCTGGCAACTCATTTGGAGTATGAAGATGGGAAGAACAGCAGTGAGGAAGGAATCTGGGAAAACAAGCAATACGGCAGCCTGACATTTGCTCTAAAACACTGTGCCTGCTTTGTGGTGTCAGAAGTGGAAACATGTAAAAAACATGTCCCTGCATTGCTGCTGGTCCTTGGAAGGGGTTAGTGTGTGCCACACCCTGTGGCCTCATTTTTTTAGCAGGCTGAGGGACATGTGGGAGCTGGTGTCCTTGCAAAGTGAGTTTTCAGCAAATACTGATTGCTACCCTATGACTTAGGTTGAGCTGTCACCCTCAGTGACCCATAAACACTTGCCCCGGGACCTTCCCCCAGGGTATTTCAAATGACTTTACTGATTGACTTAAGTAAAAAAGCAAAGAGGCCTTATACCTTCAAAGCCTGTGAGTATATTTTTCACCCGAAGCAGAACGTTCAGGCACTGTTTATCCTGTCCTGCCCAGGGCTTGCTCTTTTTGTTTTGCACTGAATTTCTTTCCTGCTAGACATTGTCCACGAGCTAAAGTTTTCTTTCGAATGGCAAGTGGGAAAGGACCACCTGGGTTAGGAATTCCTGTTTTCTGGAATTGCAATCTTCTGTGCCAGTTTCGTAATGCTTTCATCAGAGAACAAGGATGTAGTGGGAATGTGTAGACATGCCCTTCCCTTTTGCTACCAGCTGTGGACCAACACAGAGAATAACCTTCTTCCATAATAAAATGGACTGTACTGTAATGACCAAGGTCTCTGCCTATTCCTACCAGTATCAAAAGGCAGCAATAAATACATTAGCAATACATGCATATAATCCTGGAAATGTTAGGAGGGAAGCTCTACCAAGGGCAACAGTCTGGTGTTCAACTACAGCCCTCTGTAATCCCAAGGAAAGAAGTCAGGTATAAGGCAGGAACAGGATTGGGTCTATGGCACTGTGTCATCCTATGGGCCACTCCTGCTGGGCATATGGAGAAGGGAGCAGGATGCCCACGTGAGCTGCCATGGCCATGTCTGTGTCCTGTCAGAGCCAAGGAGTGAGGCCACAGCACAAGCATGTCAAACACATTGTCAGAAGGCGCTGAAGTGACTGGGTTTATTTTAATCTGGAAATGTGGCCCTCACTGCCTTTTATGATGTGCCAGTCTAAGCTGCCTCTGGCAGCTGTGAGAATATTGGTTTTGGCAGACAGCTGCAAGGAGCAGCAGACTGGAAGGAGTCAGCAACAAATGTGATAAAAGGGGAAAGTTGCTGGTGCCAGGAGGAAAAGCACAAGGTCCTGCTGATTACAAGAAACCCTTCAGGAGTTGTGAGGAAGAGGAGGTCTCCTCTGACACTGGGATGGGTGAACACGTAATGACCAGCCCTCTCCCCTCGACTTCCCCTTGAATTCCCCCACTCCACATGTAAGATGTCCCTGGCTGGAGGGGAAGGATGCTCCAATGGAGAAGGGCAGAACTCATGAGTAATGCCAGGGAAAGTTTTCTCTCCATCTGGCATTTGGCTGAATTGATCATCTTTGATAAGAAGCGCTGGGTACTGGCCACCAGTAAAACACAGGGATCTGTAGGAGCTGAAGATGTCCAAACTAAAGGCTAAAACCATGTGTGTAACCAGGTCAGTGCTATATTAACAGATCCAGTATTTCCCAGAACTAGTTTTATTGCAAAGAAAAGAACCCTCCGCCCCTGTAGTTTCAGGGTTGGGCTTTTTTTGTTTTGCCAGCTAGATAACAAGCTCTTTGAGACCATGATTTTTAATGTGTTCTGTGCTCACAAAGAGGGTGGGATCTTCAAAAGGTCCCAAACCCTTGTGAATGTTAAACAGTGATGATAACAATATGAATGCCAGTGAAATTCCCACAGTTCCTTGTCTAAGCAGCTGGCTGTGTTGAGAAGGCTCCTCAGAGATGATCTCTGAGAATGGATCCCTGAAAACAGGAACAGTTTAGGTGCCAACTTGAGGATCCATCCTGCTTTTTATCACTGCTGTTGCCATTTACATCCAGAAATGAATGGAGCTGTTTCTTTCAGTCAACCTGCAGTTCAGATCACTTCAGGACAGGAGGTTTTGATGCAGCACAAGGCTGCCAGCTGAAAAGGGTAATTTCCAGGCGGCATTGCTAATGTTGCAATGAGAGGGAACACAACATGCATGAGGCAAGACAAGATTCTTCAGAAAACAGATTTAAAGGTCTGGGTTGGCTTGTTTTTTTTTACTTTTTTTCCCAAGGCCTGTGATGCTCTTTTTTTCAATAGAATTTATTTTTAGCATAAACATGGAAGACTTCTATTTTAGAGAGTCATAGCCAGAAAAGCAAGATGCTTGTCCAAAGGACTGGGTACCCTGTGCCTACCTGGTTTGTGCTGAAGTGCCCAGCATCTGGATGAAGATACAACAATGGGTCACAACTGCCCATAATCTCACCGGAGACTGCTCTGAGCACATCAGTGTTCTGGAGTTTTTGGAATGACAGTAGTTGGTGGAAAAGGTGACCTAGTCAATATTTTAGCATTATTCAAAAATAAACAAAGGACAGAATCTCCTTTGCTGTCAGTGTGGCCCCGCAGAGGGGCAAGGAAATGCAGAGATTGCCACAGTGACCCTGCTGTGCAGGACCTCCTGCACAACTTGGCTTAAACCGAGGTTCTCCTGAAGCCCACTCACTTGGGTGTCACTAACCAGGTCTGTTGGGTTAATGTGCCCAAAACTCCAAGTGTTCCCTTTCAATATCCAGTGGTTAAATTTTGCTTTCTCTTGAATTTCCTATGTTTTATCCAGCAAAAGACAGTGCTGGAGGAATAATCTTAAATACTGTTCTTCTAATTTCAGTGGAAGGAAAAGTAGAAAAAAATCAGGTGTAGAAGCTCTTTGTCAAGATACTTATAGCTTAATTTTGCAAACTAAAGACCTTTAGAAGAGACAGATAAGTCTCTGAAGCATTTATACCTTATCTGAAACAAAAGCACACTCTGAAACTATCTGAGATATGCCTGAAATTAGCTTTTAGAGAGGAATTTACAGCCTGGAACAGTTTACAGAGACAGCTTTCCAAGAAATAAATGTAGGAATAAATATTTACCTCCTTCCTCCAAATCTCCATACTAAGACTTGTGCTGAAATAATTATCTTCCCTTTTAAGTTGTATTTATTCAGAGATCTATGGGGCATGAAAGAAAGAGCCCAGACTTACATAATAGACACCTTGTGTTCTTGTGTACAGAGGAACACCATAAATGTTAGTCACCCCTGGTGTGTTAGATCTGTCACTTCATGGTGATTCCAGGGAGTATTTTTAGGAATAGAATAGATGTGGTAAAGTTTCTTGCTTATGATACTAGATCAGAGTGGTTTGCTGGAATGGTTGCTAGTGACACAGATGGAAATAGCATGCATACCACAAGTTAAAGACCTGCTCAGTGGTTTTCATATGCTTAGGCATACTTGCCAGGCATTCTTTTTTCCCCAGCAATTTCAGATTTTCAAACAGTTGATTTTAATAAAATAAAAATCACAATTTTGACCTGAAAAGAAAGCTATGCCTCCCAATATTTTCAAAGGCAACCAACTTCCTGAGAAGTTTTGCTTATAGACCTCATTCGAACATTTTTTCCTAAGAAATCTTCTTTGAAAATAAAAGAAAAAAAAAGAAAAAAGCAAAGCAAAGCAAAGCAAAGAAGCCTTTCACGCCAGTGATCAGCTTGAGCTGACTGGTATTTAATCTCTCCATATTTTAACATAGAGCCTGATATCTGTGGCTGAGGTGATGTTATTTCCAGTAACTTCTGGTGTGGTTCATGGCACTCTGCTCTTATTTACTGGGGGTGTAACAGCAGTGCTCCATCACCAAAGTCTGAATTGTGCCAGCTGGTGCTTGTGCACCTCTAGAAAAATTATTCCAGTTACAAAGATAAAAACCAAGAAGGTGGCAGAAAGAGGACAGTGTGATGGTGGCTACAAAATAGAGAAAAGAGTGGAAAATGATAAAGATGATGAGAAGGACTGAAAATAGAACTTCTGTGGAAAAGATTGACAGAAGTTGGATTGTTTAGTCTAGGAAAAAGACAACTGTGAGACAGTCATGATAACAGTCTTCAAATATGTTAAAGACTGCTGCAAAGAGGGAGGTAATGAACTCTTCTCCATATCCACTGGGGATAAGGCAAGAAGTAATGGGCTTAAATTGCAGTAGTGGTGGTTTTGGGTTAGACAGGAGGAAAACCTTTTTAAGGGGATGGAAAAAAAACACCACAGGGATAGATTGCCTGGGTTTAGAGCCTCTGCCTCTGTAAGTCTTTAAAAGCAGGATGGAGGAATATTTGACTGGTAACATCTCTCAAGGTCTCTAACTCTACAGCTGTAGGATTTTCCTGGTGGAGAATGTAAGCATAGAACGTTGAAGTGACTTTCTGACAGCACAATGGGTAACCTAGAGCAGGAGTAGGAATCACATTTATTAGCTTACTGAACAAAAAAAAATAACAATGTTAGGAAATAATATTAAAAATAAATAATCACCCAACTGTGTGATATCAAATAAAAGAGAAACTAAAACTGAGATGTTTAGATTTTTAAGATTTCGGTAGTTTGCTCATATGTGCTTTTAATAAAACCTGACCAAAACACCAAAATTTCCAGTCTGCAAAGGATTCCAATATTTTGATATGTCTTTATTCAGAATTGGCTTCAGGATAATATGTTCCATTCAATGCTGAAACATAATGTTAAGTATGGAAGGATGCACACATTAATGCACTGCAGTGACTGATGTATATTCATGTTCAAATAGCAAATCAGAACACTATCACTGACACATACATTTTAGCATTTAAAGAACAAAAGGAAAGAAATAAAAATGATTAATTGCTATTCCTCTCATGTCAAAAATGTAGTTGTTGTAATCAGAATGTTTTGCTGAACCAAGCTGGATCAAAATTTGCCTATTTCAAATGTTTTTTGAGCAGCTTTGTCAATATATTTTTCATTATTACAGTTTCTCTCTCTGCTAGAACAAACTCAGAATGGTCAGGAAAAAACGTACAAGGCTTCTCTAGCTGGAAGCTGCGTTACCTGATATAACCCCAAAAGGCCTGCTCCTTTCACATTTCCAATCAGTGAAATTACTGGGTTTTCATCTGTTTATTTTTGTATCACCATGTTCAATGCAATGAAATCAGCTGCCCCTCTGAAAAGGCAAAGGACTGTGCTGGGATCCACTTAAGATTCTCTTTTTAAAACATGTGCAGGGAGCACGATAACCTGAGCAGAAATGTCTGTGTGTGGATGGCTCTCTTGCGTCTGTCTGGGTGGGTGTCGTGCTGCCCATCCTGTGGTGTCTCATCCTCCACTGGCAATCACAGAAAAGCCAATGCGCTGTAGGAGTAGCATTTTATCTTAATATCTTTGGTCTGTCCACATCTTCCAACTGGATGTGACAGTCGGTCATTAAAAGCCTGATTTAAGTGAGGTGCTTTGAGTAAAAAAGACCCAGACCTCCCCAGTGTGTGTGAGGCCAAGCACTCCAGTGGAGAGGGTAAGAGTGGGAGACCCTGAGGATCAAAACTGCAGGTGTCCTGCTTGGATTAACCCTCAAAAAATCCTTCGCTGACTTTGCTCGTGCAGTAGCTATTTTGCAAAATAATTGCATTGCTCATCCGGCACCTTCCCCAGCCGTTAAATTCCGCTTCGGAATGGCTCCGCTGAAGAATGTACCACACATGTGGCACAAAATGTACAACACACGCGAGTCTGATGTTGCTGTTATCACTTCGAGGGTCTGACTGGCATATTGTCAAACATTTTACAATCTAACAAGTTGCCAAATATCTTCTAATTAAACAAACCGTTCCTTGCATAATGCCAAACAATTAAACAGGTTTATAGCTTTTAGTCTAATGCTGCATCTGGTTTAAAGGTCTGTTTTAAATATCAAAGTCTTCTGATCATCCAATGACAGCTGTCAGCTGATGATGGGGCATTACATCCTCCCATCTGGAAGTGTCTGGAGAATTCATGTTTCTTCTATTTTTTTCCTCCCTCAGTGTATTCATGACAAGTTGTACATAAAACCTTTTATTGACATGGCTACTTTTGGGGAAGTACTTTTGCTACCCAAGATAGATTAAGGTTCCTCATTATTTTCTTTAGAGTTTCCCCCCAGGATTTGGTGAGTCATTCCTTTGAACAAGACCCTGCACCCATGGCCTTTAAGGACCAGATCAGAAAGTCTGGTAGCAACCAGGCAAGGTTTGAAAGAACCCTCAGTGTCCAAGGTGATCCATCTGAATGTCCAAGGTGGTCTGTCTCACTCCCAGACTCCACCACATTGCCATTTGCAACAGTTGGGCTAGACCTCATCAGAGTGGAAAAGAAGAATTGCTGAAGCTCTCTGGAGAGCTGATGTGAGGAAGGAGAATGCATCAAAAGTGATCACGGGTGAAAGCTGTGTATTATGGCTTGCACCTGAACTATAAAGAGAAATGTTCAACCAGATCTCAGACACACAGTGGCCATTAAAATCTGAAGTCTATTGAGACTAGAACCCTGATTTATAGCAAATTTCACAGTGGATGAACTGAAACAAGTTGCTTTTTGCTTCTGTGGCAACCAGAGGGTCGGGTTCAGCATCATGTTCATTCAGTGAAACTTTGCTGTACTGCATAGCTCCAGCAAGGTCTTTACAACATATTTACTTTACATAGTTACTTTCTACTGTTACTTGCCTTTTCACGAAGGTAACCGCTCAGGTAGAGGCTGAATTCCCTGCAGAAGGCAGACCAGCTCACCAAGCCGTCCAAAAAAAAAAGCCGTAAAGAAAACAATGGCTGGTACAACAGCAGGGCATGTAGCTGGAAGAGACAACGCCTGTACGACCAGCCTGGCCCAGCTCTATTTATGCAGGTGTAAAAGGGCTCTTGCCATTGGAAATAGTGTGGAGTCATTGTATTACACATTCTTTCCTCTGTCAGCATCCTGTTTAAACAGGCTGAGTACAAGGGGTGTCTGCTATTCATTTGCGGATGCCTTGTGATGATATGAAACATAATTGTATAATTTATGCCGAATAAACCAAGAAAAGGCTGCTGTTCAAGGGAACTAGCAAGCCCCCAAAGCACTTGAGATATTGGAGCAGGCAGAAAAGATAACAAAGCCTGATCTATTTGCTGCTCCCTGTGTTAGGGCTGCTTTTGTGCAGGGGGAGAGGAAATGGTTAGCAGAAGAATGTGATTCAGATGTGCTTGGAGACTGCTGGAAGTGCGAGAAGCACAATGGCTCTGCAAGCCTATTGAGTAACTCCACCAAAGCCAATGTACTTGCCTGGGAATGAATATTGGCCCCTGGACTCTTCTCTCTACGCAGTGCAGCTCTTCAGATGTTTGTCAAAATGAATGTGCAATTGTTTGTTTGTTTAGAGCCAACAATGTCAGGCTGCATGTTATGGCCCTGTTGTGTTTGGCTTGTTCGTGACTTCTCTGCCTGACATAATTTTATTTTTATATAGCTGGAGCGGGGTGGGGGACTCTGGGGACTTTGTTTTATCTTGTAATGCAAGATTCAAGCATTGAACGTTAAATTTGGGGCTTGGCTCAGAGGCAGGTCAAAAGAGAATAATTTGGAATAAACTGCTGATGTAGAGCCTTGCTTTCTGCGTAATGGCAGGATGTTTTCATGCTATGAAGATATGAAAAAATCCTCTAGAATTACTACAATCTTACCCTCCAAAGAGATTTTCTGTCTTAAAACTATTACCTCCTGATTTTGACATCCTGAGCAGGAAT
>NW_008240027.1:1966423-1968439 GCF_000691975.1 Corvus brachyrhynchos | reverse complement strand
AAGGTGATAAACGCCTAGGCTTTTCATGTCAGTATTTTGATTTGGTTTACAAGAAGTTTTAGGCTGTGAGAAAATAGTGAGAAATTAAAATGTGATGAGCAAAGTGTTTCAAACTGCAGTTGATATGCTGCAGTTGTCTTGCTCTGGCCCAGTTCTTGTGAGACAAAACTTTGTTTTCCTTACTGTTCAGCAGCTTCCTTTAGAAAGTCTGTCTCATGCAAGTGTTTTCCTGTTAACTGATTTCAACATAATCAGTGTTCAATTCTTGTAACAAAACAATGTTTGTTTGAGATGCAACCCTGAGCAGAGCAGGACATTAGACGTTTGAGAAAGGTGCACCCAGCATCCCCATTAGACACAGGCAAAAAACAGATGTGAGAAAGTGTCCCCAAAATTCCAGTTCACTCAGCCGTTTCACTACAGTTCCAGTCTGATCCTATCTTCTGCTTGAAGTGGGATTTGTTCAGTGTGTGTGAAGGAGACTCTGAGGATATTCACTGCGTCAAAGCGAACCTCTAACTTGGTGTCCTGAAATTTGTGAGGGTTTTTTTTTTCAGGTGAAGATAAATGGCTGCTTTTTAAAGAGCTCCTTTGGTACTTTCCAGGAAATCTAAACCTCATGCCCTTGGCCCAGGCAGTCTCCCTTTTCCTGAATGTGCAGCTGTGTAGGTGTGTACTATAGGGTTTGTTCTGATTTATGAACAAAAAAAATAACTTTTTTTTTTTGTAAGTATTTACATCCTCTAAGACTTTAAGGTTTTCTTTTTTCCCCCTCTCTTTGACCCTGGTGGAGGCTGAAATCCAAATGTCAAAATAATGGTATTTACTGCAGGGACAGAGATGACCTTTTCCCATCAGCTATATTAATGAACCTCATCAGAATGTGGTGTTACTTGGCAAAATAAACCCCCATGTCCTTGCTCTGAGAAATATATATATGTTGAGGCATAATTGAAAGCTGACATTTTCAGAAGACCATAGAAAGGGCATTTGGGCTGTTTTGCAATAGTGAGAAATATTGACCCTAAAAATGCTCAAGTTTTAATTATGAAAATATGGTTACCCTAAATAATAATTTTCTTCTTTCTGCTGTTTCAGAAGGACTTCAAAAGAGCCATTGCTAAACCTCTCAACATCTCAGAGGTGGAAAAATACCTTGCTGGGGTGCAATCTGTTGCATTAGCAGCATTCCCAAACATGCCTTCAGTCACACAGCATATTGAGGATGCAGTCACAGACCAGAGTGACCAGTATGGATCTCTGTCCTGACTGGTGGCTTTCTGATCTGAACATTGTTTCTGTCTCTAAACTGGACAGTGCAGCTAAACCTAGGCTGAGGGACTGATCTTTGCCTGTTTGGTCAAATCCTCAAATCCTTTCTGTGGGCTACAAGGTTGTGCTTACAAGTAAGCAAGAGCATTTAACTTCTAGTGATTGTTTCATATATTTAAAATTTCCTGTTTAAAAGCCAGTGCAGTGCAGTAGCTTGTAGGATCAGGTTCCCTGCAGATCAAATTGCCCTGACATCTGCAAGGTGATTTGCCTCTCAGTGTCTGTTTCGAATTCAATACAATTTACAGTAGCCATATCTGACCACAAAGTGCTCCTATCAACTACTGTTCACTCCTGAAGCAAAAACCATGTTCCATGTTTTTATTTTCACAGAAAAGCATTCAGCATATTACACACTGTTATAGAATGGTATTACAGGATGCCAGAAAACAAAAGTAACAGAAAGGGAGAAAAATAATGGCATGTCTTTTCTGCTACCAATTTCTTTCATTCTGCTGGTGAGATAAGGATTGGAAGGAGGGCTTCATTATAGCATTTCTGTAGATATTCTGGAGGGAGGTTGCTTGGTGCAACACTATACTGTGCTTGAAAAACTGAAACATGAGTCCTGCAAGGTGTCTGCCTGTTCAATGGATTGAACAGCAGCAGTGAACTTCCCTAATTAGCTAAGCCCTCTCCTCTCCTCTCCTCTCCTCTCCTCTCCTCTCCTCTCCTCTCCACTCC
>NW_008240027.1:1882074-1966262 GCF_000691975.1 Corvus brachyrhynchos | reverse complement strand
CTCCTCTCCTCTCCTCTCCTCTCCTCTCCTCTCCTCTCCTCCACAGAAAGGCTGTGTATTTGTGTAGTAAATTCCAGAGCATTGCAGCCTGATTTTTGCAAAGTCAGTTTGGTTTCCAGCATGTTAATCTTCACAAACTTTTTGACATGAAACTCTTAGGAAAACTCTTCAGATTTGGAGTTTGACTTTTGGCATTCACTGGTGAGATAAGATCACAGAGGTGGCAGGAAGGACAGCAAGAGGGAGGTGGTTACAAGGATGACTTGCCCAATCATGTTGTCTATTTGACAGTGAAAGATGGGGCTGCTTCTGGAAAACCTTTTGTCACGTACCAATTTGCAGCACTCTTACCAAATATTATGTACATTTTTTACCTTGTCACCCATGTATATGTGCATGCATGCATGCTTAAGAAACATTTACTGTCAGGTAGCATTTCTTCTGGGCTCTGTTGCTAAATCAGGCCTCAAGAGATCTGGCTGAATGCCACTGGTTTACTGGGTGATGCTGGGAAAGCCTTGCCTTTCCCTGTCCTTTGCTTTTCCCACTCTGCAAAAAAAGTTTCTGATTTTCTTTGCAACATGCAGAGAGGAATTACTGCTGAGCAGGCTGGTGGTTGTTATTAGCAACTAGAAATAAGAAATGATAGCTGCAAGTGAAACAGGGAAAGTGCAAATGTCCCAAGTAATTTCCATTGACTGCTCCCACTAAGCCTGGGGAAAGGCTGCTGCTTTGCCACATTTCTCCATTACAGCAGTACCAGCAGGTGCTTTCTGTGGAACCAGCCCTGGAATTGAAGGAGGAAAGTTACTGTTGTTACCTCCATAATGAAGTGTATCACACTCAGAGTAACAACTCCTGCCAAGAGCAGGAAAGGTTTGATCAAAGGTGTCAACCTTTGTGGCTTCACCTCCAAACCTCCTGGTATTCATCTAGGAAACTGGAGAACATGTTATTGCAGTTGAATTTCTGCCTGATCACCAAAAAGCCCAGCAATTTTGTGAAAATTGCCCAGCCCTCCCACATGAAAAATATATCCTCTCTCAGCATTAACGATTGTAAAGGGTCAGCAACTTTTAATATCCGGTAGTTCCCCTTCTCTCTGCACTCTTCCCTCTCTACTGTGCATCTCCTGCACGTTGCAGCACTGGACTAGAGCAGGGATGGCTGCTGTGGACACTTGACACCATATAATTCATCCAGAACAAAAGGGAGGGACAGCAAGGGAAGGCCAGGAGCTGGAGAAAAGCCCTTTGTAAGAAAATGCTCAAATACTTACAAGTGTCTTCTCTTGAAGGAGGGGAAGTGGGGAAGGGAAAAGGAAAATCCTTCTCAGTTCTAGGCACTCACACATGAATTTTGTGACAGAGATAAACAAAAAACAGGTGAAGGAATAGATGTAGTGAGAACAGAAAGCACATGGGTAAGGAAAGCTCAGCACCTTTTTCACAAATCTTTTCCCAGGGGAATGAGCTGCTCCTGATTTTGGCTGTCGGCAGTGCTGGGATTTACAGGGTACTGCTGGGCTTTCTCATCCTAAGTCAAAGTGCGGGAGGCAGCAGCGTGCCATCATCCTTGTCATGGCCTAAGAAGAGGGCTGGCTAACTGCCTGATGAGAGCAGTCCTGCAAAAGTGTTTGTCTGCTTTATGGTTTATATTCTTTCAAGGTGCAAAATGCTCACCTGGCTTTGGTGGTGGTGGAGAATGGAGAAATTTGCATGAAATCTTTTTTATTTTAGAAAAAAAAATGCTGGACAGCAATTGGGCCAGACTTGTTTTATTGGGGCTTCCCTCCACTTCTTTCTCAGCTTAATCCAGCAGTGATATTTCTGTTCCTCTCAGACATGGCTAGTTAGCAAAATGACTGCAGTGTTATTTTGCCTGGCAAAGCAGTGGATGCTATGAGTGTTTATTTATGAAGAATGACCCTTGCTGTGTTTTCCCAAGCACGGCTGAAAACAAACAGCTCAAAACCAGCGCCAGGAGATGGTTTCTTTGCACATGGTTCTCCTTCTGCCTGCAAAGCCTCCACTTTTTCTCCCGCAGGATGATGCCACTAACTCTTGCCTGGCAGTCTCTGGTGCTTCTCTCATGCCTCCTCTGAGAGCTCCTGGGGCTGTTTTGCCACTTCACTCTCAGATCAGCCTCCTGCGCCTGTACAACCTCACCTTCCTTTGGAAATGCCTCCTGTCCCTCGATGCCCCAGCCTCTGTGCAGTTGACTTGTTTGGAGGTGGTTTTTTAGTGTCTTGGTGATCACTAAGCATATATAATTTAATGATTACTTCTAGCCAGAAGGGAAGGTGGCCTTCATGTCCTGCAGCCTCACTCAGGTGATAGGCAGCCTGCAGCAAACTGATGAGGTGCCTCTCTGTTGAGAGATTTTCAGAGCCAAAAATGGGAAGCGGTCTGCTGCTCTACATGGCAAAGAATTTCATCTGCCTCCTGCATTATCATGGCCAGTGTAATTCCCTAGCTAATAGTAACCTGAACTGAATGGCCTGCAAGTATCCTGCTCACTCACAAGCCCGATTCCACAGCAAGAACTTCCCTTCACTCCAAGAAGCCATGTGGACAGTGATGCAGACATAAGCTGAGCAGGTCAGTACTGTAAGTGGGATCAGGAGCTGGAGATCAATGCCCAGCCTCAGTCTACATTCCTGGACATCTTGGTACAGCAATACTCAAGGTCCCTCCTGACATGTGACCCCTTTTCCAGTTCCTTGCTTCAGTCCATTGGACCAGATTTCTCAGGGGTGAAGGGCCCAGGCATGCATTTCATGCCAGCTCTCTGTTGTACCTTGTCTCATGTGTCAGTACTTTCTGTTATGGCACCCAGGCAGCTTTCCATGAATCCAATCCAGTCTGCTTAAATCTCCTGGAAAGGAACAAACACAAATGAAAAAGGTCAGAGGAGACGTCAGTGAAAGAAGACATCAGAGAGGGGGGGCTGCAAGGAAAGACAAAGGAGTTCAAAGTGCTCTGAGATGGTGAGGTGCCAAGGAAAGGAGAGAGTAGGAGGTGACACACCAGACTCAGGCAGCAGAAAGGCAGTAAAGTGTTTTGGGTGCACTGGAGCAGAAATGATATGCCAGCTGTTTTCAGTTCCCCAGATGTGAGAGGCTTCATGAATTGATTCAGAGAATATACAAGCAAAAGACCTGAGTGTATTCTGTGCCCCTTCTCTCTTTCTGCCTTTGTTCAGATAAATCCTGAGCATGTTGCGCTGGGGCTGCTTTTCAGTATGTGCATACCCTCCACCTCCCACCCCATGATCCTCCACAAAGTGCTGGTGAGAGAAATAACAGCTTGTGTGAAAGGGGAAATGGTCTGGGAATGGCTGAGGCACAGCTACAGGGGTAGCTCTGATGTCCAGAGAGGGTGCAACAATATGCACCAACTCTTTCACTGCCTTCCTTTTGAAAAGGAGAGGAAAAAATCCCCCCCCCAAACCCATGATGCACAAACATGTTATTTTTCCCCTCTTGGAAACAAACGGTCTTTTCAATTAGACTGATTTGTCTCTGAAACAATCAATCGGAGGTTTATAAAAGCAAACACTCGAGTAATTAGTTCTATTCAGGAAGAATATTAACTCTGTTTGTCTTTGTGTAATTAATCACTGACCCTGCCAGCTCTACAAAGCCTCCGTTGCACAGATGGGGCAGTGAAGGAGGCGAGCAGAGGGCAGGAGCGAGGTGAGTAACAAGTGATGTACAAGGAGAGGGTGTCAGGATGCTGTAACACAAAACTTCCCCTCCCACACCTCAGCAAGTGCCCATGTAAATTCTGTGAAACCATATCCCAGCCATAGAGCCGTGGGGCTGTGAAGGCCTGCTACTTGAAGAAACAATAAATAACATTTTTAAATATAGTTATTTATATTAACATTTGAGCTGTGGGGACATTCAGGTCTCTGTGGTTCCCATGCCTAATTGATAAAGAATTTGCAGTGCTCTTTGTGCAGCACTGCTGTAACCAGGGTCCCAGCCGCTGGCAGGTGAATTGGCACTCAAATGCCTTCAGCCAGAGGAATATTGCCAATATTGCACTGCATATTGCCAAGTGCCACCCCAGAGCTGGCTCTGTGTCAGTGCCTGGTGTTACAAGCAAGCTGTGGTTTACTCTGATCTCAAGCCTACAGGGAATGAAGCAACTTCAAGTCTCTTCCTCTATCCCTGACCTCTGGTTTAATTTTGAGGAAATGTTTGGATTTATTCAAGTGTTTTTCAACAGCATGAAATAAGGTCAAGATTTGTTTCCTTCTCTTATGCCTGGTGTGATTGTACAGACCATCTCTCCTGTGCTGCATCAGTAAGAGTCTGTTTTATTGATTTCACAGTAGCAGCTGAAAACACGAGAATGAAATAAAAGGTACCAAATATGAAACACTCTGTAAACATATAACTAAGGAATGTCAGCAGCAGCAGGAGTGTGCAGCAGGCAGATGGGAAGAGTAGCAGGAAGGTGAAGAGGACAGATGGGCATTTTGTGTGGACTGAGGTTAGAGAAGAGCAGACTCCCCATTGTGAGAAACTGTCTTAATTTCTGCCCACAGTCCTGTAGCACTTCTGTGTGTCTTTGAGATAAAATGAGATGAGAAGAGGAGATGCAGCTCTCTGAACTCTTGACAGAGCCCAAGGGGATGGGGCACTTAGTTTGTCTGCCAAGGCCTTGGTGATGGTTCTAATGGCCACTGCCATGGCTGACCACATATGTAATGTGTGAAAGAGGGAGGAGAGGGGGGCGGGGGGGGGGGGGGGGGGGCAGATTTTGCTCCTCCATACCTCCAAGATGCTTCCACCTGTGAAAACAGGACACATTTTTGCACTCATCCTGGTGCTTATCCTGGTAAGGTTTTGCTGTGAGATGCAGAACACAGTGGTCTGCATGCAGCTTGTGAACAGCCCCAGGCCAAGCTTTTCCATTAAGGAAGAAAAAAAAGGGTCTCCCCCTTTTCTCACTCCCTTTTTTTCTGAGCTACCTTGCTATCTCAGCCACTCTTGGTTGCATCCAGAGAAGTTGAACTCCAGGTCAGAGGAAATCTGATCGTCCTCTCCCACCTCCTACCCCGAGTGGTTGTTCATTAAGGTGAGGTATAGCTTTACCTTCACAGGACACTCCTTTTGCTCTTTATCAGGCCTGCTGTACCTTTTTTTTTTGAACACTGAGCAGGTCACATATGGCCTCTGTCAGCTGCACTGCAAATCTTTTGTACCTTTTAATGAAAACATTGCCAGTGTTTTCCTTCTGTCGCTGTTGGAACCCAGCCGCATCTTGGTGATAAATGGTGCCTATTGATGAAGGAATGCTCCAGCCAGACCCACGACTCTGCAAGGACACTGTGCTGATCCCAAACTGCAGCCAGGGGTTGTCTCCACCAGCCCTGGGGTTTCAGCCCCTCCCTGCAGGTGGGGCAGTAAAAATCTCTGCCACTTCTTTTTCCACCGAGCATCAGGAAGGCTGAATTGCTGTATTAAATCCCATTGTTCTCATAGCTACTAAATTATGAGATTGTCCACCATCAACTTTAAAACACAAGCTGAAAAGTTGTTTTGGGGTTTTTTTTTACAAAAATCTCTCAATTTTCAAATGCCAGAGAGCTTGTTTCAGTTTGATAATGGGCTGTACTTGAAAGACTCGGTGGAATAGTGAGGGTTTATGGCAATCCAGTGAATGGCTCTGCATCTGTGTTACATAAAAACATAAGATGTGAAAGCAAGGGATGAGAAAGACTTTTCAGGCTGGGGGCCAGGTTGTGTGTCCTCTTCCACATGAATCTACTGCTGGTTTGAGGAGAGAAACCTGAGCTCCTTCTGCTGCTCCTTCTGAGCCCCTACCTGGGTCAGGGGGTGATGAGTGCCTTGGTTTGGGAGTTCTGACCTGATTTGAGGCCTATAGCTCTCCAGTGCTTTCCTGTGGTCCATTCCTGGGGGAATTTCCATTTCCAGGAGGAAATACTGGTTCTCCCAGTGTTCACCAGGACCTTGCTGATGCCAGAGCAGGCATTTGCTCCTGTGACCTTTTTGTGGTGACAATCACAGTTATGGAAGATTTGGTCCTTATCTTTGATTCCGCTTAAAACCACCCTAACAAGAAGAAATTTGCAATGTTTTAATTTTTTTTAGACAGATCACCAAGCAGATTAAACTCCCCATGTAGCTCTGTGATTGTTGATGTTGAGACAAAAGGAGAAGCTGGTCCATATGGCCAGGAGCTGGAGAAAGGTGAGTGCTTGTGGCTTTCTTCAATGATCTTAAATCACTTTAGAGCAGACATTAATCTGTTCCCTTTTAGTCATGACTTCGGTGTTGGATAATCTCAGGTCAAGCCCAAGCTGGGTGTTGAGATGGGTGGTCATCTCAATAAAATATAAGATAGCAGGATGCAGCTCAATTTAGCAAGTAATCTGCCAAAGTCAGTGACCCTGTAATTAATGTCTTAAGAAAAGGAAAAGAAAATCTTTTCTTACAGGAAGGGAAAGACATTTTAATGTCTTCAGGGAGTTACACGACTGAACAGTGCTGTCTAAGAATGGTAGCTGGGGAAAGGAATCACTCTCAATTTCCGGTTTCAGTACTTCACTCACAGATGCAGGAGACTGGAGAAGTCAAGCCAGCCTAACGATCATGGGTTCAAGCATATTTTTTTCTATTCAGTCTGAATGGGCTTCTCTGACCTTTATTGAGAATTTATCACAAAAGATCTTATAAAGATACATTACCACCCCCTTGATATTTTTCTCTTCTGTTTCTTTTGTTTCAAAAATATGATGACTTTTCCAAAGCCACTGTGGCTGTAAATCGAAATTCCACTCAAACACTGCCTTGGACACCCAGCACTTCAGCACTTGTGTCTGCAGCCTTCGCTATAAAGGGTTTTCTAGAAATTCAGGAAAAATGGGGAAATAATGCACTGGTGTTTCTCTTGAAAGCAAGGCAGCTGGATTCAGGGCAGATTAACCTGATAGTCACATTTCTGCCTGTGGTTCAAGACAGCTTTTGCACTACTTGAGGCAAACTCAGCAGCTTTTCTGCCTGGGACACCCTCCAGATAGCTTGAAAGCATTCCTGAATGTGTCGTCCACAACTGGTTACACTTTTGCATGGAATAGGCACAGCTGCATGGCGGTGGTCTGTGGATGAGTACCAGGCCCAGGGGGAGGAGAGGAGGTGGCAGGAGAAGGGTGAGAGGGCAAGGGGGACAGAGATTTCTGTGGAAGAATCTGGCTATCCCCTGCTCAACTGCAATTAGAGTTTCCTTGTGCCTCTGATAGAGCAGAGCACTCACAAGGAGTTGGTACAACCTGCTTATTTCTGCATTCAGTCTGTTAGATGCAAAACACCGCTTTCAGAGACTTCTACTTCTTAAAGGTTCTTCACAAGTTTTGGAGACAACTTCTGTGGTTCTTTGACCTCTTCTGAGCCCTGACACAGGGCTACCCACTTCACCTGTCCAGCGGAGACAACTTCTGTGGTTCTTTGACCTCTTCTGTACACAACTGACACAGGGCTACCCACATCACCTGTCCAGTGTGTAATCTCTCCAAATTATGGGAAGACTTACCCAGAACTTTTGCAGTCCTAGCAAGACACAACTGCAACAGCAGAAAACATCCGTGAACAGAGCTGGGTGTTTATTCAGTGCTGACATTTTAGGCCACAATGACATTGTGCAAAGAGATGAGCTGTTTCTCTTTGCTAGTGGATTTTGGAAAGTGGATGAAAAGGGGATTTATCCAGCGGTTTAAAGAAACTGGGGTGGGGGAGGGAGAGTACATTTATGTGAGAAGTCATGGCTGTTCCCACAGAACAGAGATGAGAAAATCTCTGCTTCCCCCAGCCTGCTGTCCCATTACCCATCTGCCTGAGCATGAGCTGCTGTGAGACTGAAATGAATCTGACCTTCAGAGAGAAGCAGCAAAATGTTACTTTTTATTCTACACACATTCTAGCCTTTGGGTAAGTGCCTTGGTGGTCTGATACAAGCTGGCACAAAGGAGCCATTAATGGCACCGCAAGTCTCAAGGAAGCAGCCGTGCCACCTAGGAAGGCACTGCAGTCATAATTCTCCCAGAGGCCTTTTGCTTTCTTTCCCACCTGCCCCAGATCAAAGGCATCAAGGAAAATGGATTTCAGGAGGTGGGGGGGGCTTTGCTGTTGTGAGCATTTGCTTGTGTGTTTTACTGCCGTATCCCAGTGGTTGTGCGGCTCGGGGAAAACCGGAGCTCTATTATTAATTCTCTTGTATCAGTAGAAAGGACCAGGGCAGCGGGGTCAAGGGAACTGAAAGAGGCCTTGCAAGGCAAGCAAAAGAAAGCATTGAGGGGAAAGTAGCGCTATCAACTCTTGTGATGTGATAGCAACTTTCACCATCCTTGACCTCTTTCTGAAAAACTGTGCCTAGCAGAGGTAAATGGCTGTGCTAAGAAAGCTTAGAAATTGGACAGGACAGCAATTTCAAAAGGTTTTTTAAAAGCACTTGGGGAAAAAAAGTAACTTCATGTTTTATATAATAAGTGAATGTTGATGATAATGTCAGTTATGTTTTTGAAATGAGAAATTAAAGCTATGGTCATTAATGATATTAAAATGCAATGATGCAAACTAATCACAGACTGAAATTCAACAGTCTAAGGATTCACAAATACGTTCAAAGATGTTTGTGTACATATGCTATCATGAAAATTTCTTTATATATTCTTTATGTCTAACTACTGTCTGTACAATTATTTAGGTTTTGTCTTAGATATAACAATATGCTTTATACAAGCTAAAGTATAGTTTTTTTGTAAAACACATGGTTTAAGGCCATTTCCCTGACTGTGGGATAGGCAAGAGAGTTCTGATGGGGACTGAAGAACACAGGTAGTGCCCAGCATGAAGCTCCTGAACCAATAGAGATTCTAGGACACACCACTTTTAAATGCTAAAGAAAGACTATAATGACTCAAAGTCATGATTGCAGTGGAGAAGAAGAAACAAGTGCACCATGGCATCAAACATGCCCAGAGCAGCCTTTCCTGGGCCCTCCACCCCTTGCAGTGTAAGGGACATGACTGTGGAAAGCAGCAAGGTATTATTTTTTCTTTTCTTCTTTCCTACTGAAAAATAACCCAAACGCAGAGCTAGCGCAGTTTGGATGCTGGTTTACATCTGATGAGATTCCCATCTCCTGATCTTCCTTGTGCAGTCACTTGAGCAAATACTGAAATCTTCATTACAGAAGGTCACCTCTGTAAGTATTTTCCGACTGTGAGATGCTTCATTCCCTGCACAGGTTTTTAGGATTACTGTTAGACTCAGGGCCTTCTCTGGGGGAGGAAGGGAGAGAGGAAGCGATCTGTTTATCCAGGTTTCTGTGAAATTGCCATTTACCTGTGACACCATGCAAGGCTTGCTGGCTCTACCTGCTGGCTAGAGGGGAAAGCACACTCGCCTGGCCAGAATGTCCTTAAAGCATTAACGTGCCATTTCATGAGACAGTGGATTAGAGATAAGAGAAGAAATCAGAAAGCAGCTGCTACCTAATCATTTTCGAGCTGTCAGGTATGCCAGCAGAGAAAGACGGATGGCCCAGAGCAGAGGGAATTGATAACATTTCTCTGCTTCCTCTCAGGCTCTCAGTAAATGAGAGATGAAAAACATCAGCCTGGAAACCAGTCCCACTGCAGCAGTTTCATCTGTGTGGAGATTGAAGCTCAGACCATCATCTGCCCCACTGCAGTTTGGAAAATTGGGGATCAACTCCATTTGACTTCAATCTCAGCCTGGTCTAAGGCACTGCAAAACCATGGGCTGCAAGGAAGGTTTTCATTACTCGATTTTAGCTCTATGGTCTGAGCTCTGATGGAAAAAATGAACAGTTGCAAAAGCAAAAAGGGGTTTGTCTGTGGTTTAGCTGATCCCTTTTTATTTGGTGTATCTGCAGGAATGAAGTGAATGGCCTCTTCTCTCAGCTTTTTCTCCAAAAACGACTTCTCCGAACAGCGATTCTTACGCAACCAGCATTACAATCCTGACATTATAATCCTTTCCTGAACACATTTTCAAAGTCAACAGTAAAGAATAGAGTGTTTTTTCCTCCCTAACTTCTATCCCAGCCTGGCCCTTCGTGTCAGCTGGAGCTCTCCTGTTCATATCTTGTCACAGGCGATCCAAGGTATGCCTCTGCAGGAGCCTTAGGGAGCTTGCGTGCCAAACCCGGAGATGAAAATCAGTGGGTTTCCTGTGGAAAAAATGCTCAGAAATCTTATCAGCCCAATAATGTTCATTTCCAGACATGTCTAATCCTGAGGGACTTGCCACTGGATTTACATCTGGATCGTATAAGTTTCACTGAAACACCTGCATTAGGCTCCCTCTCCAGTCAGTGGAAGAGATCAGCAGGGTTGACAGAGTACTGCTGGAGGTACTTGCTGGGCCGTAGGATACGGCAGGAGAGGAGGGAGATGAGTGTCCTCGCTTGGGCACTACAACAAAGGGCAGACAGCAACAAGAATACACTGGAGCCATAGCTAATAACTTTGTTTGAGGTATCAGACTGGAACCCACCTCCAGTCTTTCCAGAGCAAACCCTGCATAATCCGGTTTTATCCCTCAGAGGAGTAGCTGAGCATCAGCACACAAAAGGCCTGTGTCTCTGGAGAAAGAAGAGGTCCTTTTTAAAGCAGAACCACTCTACAAGGGAAGAATATTCCCCAACCTCTGCCACATATTTGCTAAACTTTGCTCTCCATGGGGTCAGGACTCTGCAGTTAGACCACCCTAGGCAGCCTTTGAAAACCTCTGCTATTCAGGAGATGTACCTATGGGATTTGCCTAGCACAGATCACAAAGGTTTTTTTTGTCTCTCACTTAATCCTTCAAACTATTGTACCACGCACACTGACAGTGACTTGAGGAGCTGGTGTCCTCCCTGAGAGACGTGCTCTTCTCCCATAAGCAAGAACCTCAGATGGGAGTGCTCAGCTGGGTGTTTATGGCCCCCTCTGGGTAAAAAATGGAGAGAGACATTGCAGCTGGGCTGTCCAGCTACAAACAGTTTGGATCCCAAATTCTTTGCCCAAAATTTACTACCACCACCAAGCACAACAAACAAATACATCAAAACCTCATGGATTGAGAAGGATCTGTCCAGTGTTCTGGTTCTGTTGCTCTGTAGTGAATTCTGAGCATTTTTCTGCAGGGAGTTGAAATCTTTCTGTGAGACTTTTAAAAGGTACTCTGCAGATTGGCTTTTCAACTTGTGAAAGAGCAACAGAGATGATCAGGAATAGTTGTTGCCTCTTTAATACATGCCTGCCATACTGATGGCACACTCTGTGGCCAGAAAATCAGCAAAAGTCTCCTAAAAAGCACCCCTCTGAAAAGTCTGATTATATGCATTATTTACAATTCGTTCCAAAAGATGATTTGGACACAGTGATGCCAAAATGCCCTAAATAAATACTACCTTCTCAATAGTTCTTTTAAGAGGAGAATCCCATTGTGCCCAGCACTGTCATAGCACTAGCTAAGATTAACTTACCCCAAAGTATTTATGTTCTTAAACTGAGAAAATAGGAAAATTCATTTTGGTCACTTTACAGGTGGAAAAGAATAAATTACTCACACAAGGTCACATTGGCAGTCTATAAAAGAGGCAGAAACACAACCCAGTTTTGCTGAACCATATTCTGGAGCTGTAACCACAAGGCCATGCCTCCTCTACCAAAGCAGAAACTGGTTCTGGCTGCACCAGTTTCTCAGCAAGGGGATTCAACCATCATTTGGGTCTCCATCATGGGTGAGAGGAGCTGACACAAACCTCACTATCAGGCCCATGATGATATTCACAGAACTGACCATGTCCCTGATGCCCAGAAGAAATTTATTATGTAAATGACCCTCAAAATCAGTCCATCACTTCTGGTTGCTAATGGAAAACAATGCTCCCTAAACTGCATATCCCAAACATTTCCTCCAAGGAGCAGACTTTAAAACACATCCTGCAAATATACCTTTCTTATTTCATTGGTGGTGTACTTCTCTGACAGACTGGTCCAGAATGCAGAGGGAAGGGAGAAGCCACTGGAATGTGGTCTAAATTAATAGTGAATTGTGACACAATCCAGAGCACTCATAATAATCAAGTTAGTATGTTTTACATTTTCTCTCAATGTGTTTTGCATTTTTGCTGCATTGGGAAGGAGGTTTTAGATATTGAAACAACATAATGTTAAACTTGAGAAATGACAATTCAAACACTGGCTGCTTTAAATAGTTTATACCTTGATAGCCTAATGCTCTGTGCAATGTACACATGGCTTTGTTAGGGACCCCTCGGATAAATATAGATTATTTATGGTTAGTGGATGAGTGCTATTATACATTGAAAAATTTGTGAATGCTGCTTGGCTGGCCACTCAGGGATGGTTTTTTCACACATGGGCAGTAACAAAACTGTGGTAAGGAAACGAAGGAGCATTGGCTCCTATTATTCCTGACCTTTATGTGGGACTTCTCCCAGGGCATGGAGGATGTGTCCCCATGGTCCCTGCAATCCAGTTTAGCAGTACCAGAGAGATACTGTGTATGCCTTTCCCAGCACCACATCCCACTTCCTTCTGTTTTCTCTTCCCAGCTATGTTAAACATTACCCTACATTCATCTTACGACCTTGAGGAAAGGCTGTCACAGGGGCTTGGGCAGCACGGTTATTCAGTGGGTCTGTTTTAGGAGTCAGGTAGTTTGACCTTTAATTCTGCAGTGAAAGGGTGACATTTGTTTCCTTAACTTTGGTCTTTTAAACAACAGGTATCTTGTTTAAGGTCACTGCACAACATCTCTTCCATTCACCTCAGCTGTCTTGGATGTGATAGATGAATCACAACTGAGGATACCAATCACTCTAAGGGAGTTCCATTTTCTGTTCCACTCTATTATTTTCCTTTCTAGGACAGATAAGTGACAAGTGATTCCCATTGGCCTGATGGATAATTGTATATTTTATTGGTAATAGCAAAAGGCAGTTTTTAGCATTCTTCTTTGTATGTGTGTTGCTGGCTGGACAATCAGGTTAGACCTGTCTAATCATTGGCAAATAGGTGTATTAATTATGTCTCATATTATTTTGATTTCTAAGTCAGAATTAAAGATCACAGTGTTTGTCCAAATGACAAATGGCTTAAGTCAATAAATGATTATTGGAGAAAGGAATAAAATTGAAATAAGTTGTCACAGAAAAAAGCCACAATATGTGCATGACTTGGAGTAAAAGAATTAAAAATCAGCTCATGTGTGTCATCTTTACTTAATTTTTGAAAGACTATTTGCATCCTGTGGTGTTGGCTTTGATGCCTAAATGAGATTCTCAGAATGAGAATGACACAGTTAAGCTGATCCATTATGTGCAATAAACAGTCTTACTGTAAATTTGGTTTTTTGTACCAGAATTGTGTCATTTGAGGCCCCCCATCCCCATGCTGAGTGGAAGCCATGCCTACGGCCAGACATAAACTTCAGTGCCAAGGAACTTCAAGCTCAACAGAGCAGGCTGGAAAGGCAGGAAGATTTGCCCAACATCACGCAGCAAATCTCTGGAGGAGAATAGTGCACTTGGCATCAATGATGGCCAAACAACCAAACCAACACCCAGCCAAGTTCACACCCGAATTAATGCGCGGCTCAAAAAGACTTGAGAAGAATATTTGAGACAATTTTCAATGACCCTTGACACATTACCTCAATTACTTTAACAGAAATGAAATAAAGCATGAAAAATACAAGGTGATGCAAGTTCTGACTGTGATTCCCACCATCTTCTCTAGAGTGCCCAAAATAAATAAACAATACCAAGGAGAACTGATGCCACTACTTTCTTGTAAAAGGAAGAAGTCACTGTCTAAACATGTTTTAGTCAATTACTGGAACATTTGGAAGTCCCTGTTCCTCGGAACATCCTGAAATCAGTTTTCCCAATAAAGAAAGGACATCTCATTTATGCACCTAACATACAGACCTGGATTTTTCCAGACTCACCATGCCCCTGCTCTTCACAAACCATCTTTCTTAGCAGCTGAGAAACACCTCTGCTGCTGCCACAAATTAACTAGAAGGGACATAATACAGGAATTGTCACAAGCATGCAGTGTTTTGTAACTCGAGCTACCTCACACCTTGTAGATGCAGCTTTGTTTGTCTATGTCTGGGCATAGAGCGGCGATAGGGGATGCACATCATAAGGTCACCCCAGGACAGATGCACATCAAACAAACTCAACCTTCTTGAGCCCCTGTGAGCTGTTCTACAGTCTGGATTGATTTAATCCTTTTTATTTGCTTTTGTAAGAGATGCAGCTCATACAAAAAACTTGGCAGTCCTTAGCTTAGTACAGGGTACTACCAAAAACAAAAAGTGAGTTGTTGTGATGGGGAGAGAAATTAGAAAGAAAACCCAAACAATACCACAGAGGGCAACTTCATTAGCTTTGCCACTCACAAAAAAACCTTCTTTATTATTGAATGCTCCCACAAATTCTTTCCTTACTTACATTTAGTCACCAAACACTAAGTTTTAACATTATTTGTTAACTGCAATCTGCTCACACCAAATATTCACTGATCTTTGCCCATGACTGGTTATTTATTTTGCTCAGTATCCCTCCTGTTTTGTTATTCAATTCCTAATACTTTCTGACTTCATAATGGTATAATATGACTCATAAGAAGCAAATAATGAAGAGCAATTAACAATTGAAGTCCAAGCACAGTCATTACCTACAGTTTGGACTTCATGGTCCATCAGTCAGTCTCCAGACACTTTGAGCAAATAAGTAACATGATGCTACTCCTCAGAAAAAATATGTTCGCCTCTTGTATTCATAAAACATTGTTCCCAAATCAAAGTATTATGGTACAATATTCTGAAACCTTCTTTTCAGCACTAACAGTGCTAGTGAAATTGCTGGCTGAAGGATTTGTTAGTAAAAGAGGGAGCTGCAGCCTTGTAAGTAGGAGATGTGTGCTACTCAAGGATATGTGCCATTGTAAGATTGATCCAAACTGGTTTACGTGACAAATGGTTTCTCTTGTTTGTGGGAACCACTGAAGGCTGAGAGAAGATACTATTGACTGATGTGAACTAAATTAAGAATTTTGTCTGAAGAAAGTGGAACATTTTATGGGGGTTATATGTTCTGTGGTCTAAGACCTCATGAAGACCCAAGGTAGAAACCTATCCAGTGGTAAATACATGTGGGAGACAAAAATGCTGTTAGTGAGGATCTTCTTGTTATTTTTCTAAGTCCGTGAGAGACTTTTCTCTCTCACAGAAGAGGTAGCAGGGAATGTAAACAACCAAGCCACCTGCAACCTTGGAAAGTCTTGTTTATGGTATAGTAGAAAATATTTTGATAATGGATGTTTTAGGATTTTGGCCAATCACCCCCAAGGGGTGGCTGGTCCTTTGTCCAATTAGACTATGAAGAAAAAAGTCTATAAAAGAGTTTGTAAAATAATTAAATAGATCAATCTTGCTGCACAATTCCTGCCTGCTGGATCTTCTTCTCCTCCTCCTCCCTATAGCTGCGGGACACGGTGATATACCGTAGGAACCAGGCCTGCGGTAATAGAAAGAGAACATAAAGAATAGGATAAAATCTGGCTACTAATATAAAATGGCCATGAATAAGCTCGAGCTGAAAACTGGGAAGAAGGGAAGTGCAGTTTTGTAACACTCTACAACAAGAAGAGGGAGGACAGAGAAGTAAAGAGCAGACAAAAATGATCTGTGGCAACTTTCAAGATGGAACTTAATGGTGTTTTGGATGTAGGTCCAGAAGGTCCTTCAAGACTGATGTCATCTCTCAAAGGAGTCCTCCACCACTATGAAAAAGAGTTCATTAATGTGAAACTAACCTTTAACCAGAGAAATTTGGGGAACATAGAAAGCCAATCCCAGTTTACAGTGTTGTGCTTCTGGTATCTGTCATCGTTACCTTAAAATCACAGTCTACTTTCTGTTAGAGAATGTGTATGGAAGTTATCCTGACGCAAAACCAGTCCCAGCAGCAGATCGCAACAGTGGCAAGTTACTCCTGTGTGTGTAAAATATGGCTGGAAAACTGTACATACACTTTGTTACTTGTCATGGCAGTTTATTTCTTTTCTTTCTTCTTTAAATCAATCATTTGACTCCCCTCAAATATCAACCTTTAGACGCAGAAGGCATTTATGCAGGCAGGCTATTACTGTATCCACCCAGACCTCCACGCCAATTGTGCAGATTATATAAACCTTTTGGTTACATTAGCACCTGAATATGATTTATGAGGGCAGACGGGAGATGGTGATTGACCCGCTTTCATGAAAGCAGCCTGTTTGCTGTGAAACAGCTTCCAGCATAAATCATTTTAGACATGCTTTTACACCAGGACTAAATAAACACTCACTTACCCCTGGTACCTGCTAATATGTTAACAAGTAATGTCCTCAAACAGCCTCATTATTTGATTACATCCGAGATTGGGGACTTTGTGCTGTTGCTTTCTCCGCCTGCTGGGATCTCACGAGCCCAGACACGTTAACTCACTTGAATACAGAGAGAAAGTGGGAGTTTTATCAGCCTCCATTATCAACCCAGGATAACAAAGTACAGCATAAGGGCACGTATGATCTCATGGCTGAAGTATTATAACGCAAATGTCTTAATCCCTGCAGTTCTCAACGCTGCTGTTGCCATGTCTTTGGGTCAGTAACATGGTGCAGGGTTAATTAAAAAAGACAAATACAGTAGAAACAAGGGAAGCTGGAGGGGTGCCTGCATCCCATTCCTGCCTGCTCTTATGACCAGTGTGCTCTTGGCCTGCGGAAGTTGTGCCCAGCTGCTGTAACCTGAGCTACACACCCTTCTTCAATGCAGATACCGAAGTGGACCATGGCTGAGGGTGATCCTGGGTCCCTTGTGACAGAGGAAAGTAATCACCTAACAGGGAGGAAAAGCAAAGACACACACACACACAAGACAGTTTTTATAACCAGTGCAGATTTCAGTTCCTGGCTTTGCTGCTGAGGTAATGCTGACCACCAGCTCTAGACGAACTCACCTAAACCACTCCATCTCTGCAGGTAACCATCCCTGTGTGCAGGCAAACACAAAGCCAGGCAACGAAGCTGGGCCAGCACAAACCACGGTTACCCAAGGTTATATTACTTTTCTCCTTTCGTGGCTCAAGATTGTCAACATCGACAGCTGGACTCACTTATTCTATATAACATCATTATTTTGATTTTACTCTGATGTGTTAACAGGCCTCACAAGCCACTTGGGGATCAGACCTTTTGTTAGCAGGAAGCTCTTTCCAGCATCACTGGTTTTAGGTGTTTTGGGCGCTGAAGGATGTTGCAGAAAATGCAGGAACTCAGCTTATATAGAGAAGAAGGAGAGAAAAAGAGATCCATGAAATAAGAGAGGGAAACAGCATTTTGGGAGTTAGGTAGCTTTTATACTCAAAATACGGTGGCAACGGCTTGTTGGTAGCATCAGCTGCCAGAAGCACCTTCAGTGATTTCAACAACAGATGAGGGCCCTCCCAAGATACTTTATCAGCTCAGCACCACAACAGCTGGAAACTTACACGGAGTTATTCGCTGACCTTTCAGGAAAATCAACACGCTTCTTGTAGTCCATTGAACTGCACTTTTGCTTTCTTGGGTGAAGGAGAGTGTGGGCCTCTGTATGGCACATTTGGGAGCCCTTGGTGGAGGGGAGAGGAGGATGGAATGGATGCCTCCATCCCATTCAGGAGTTCAAATGAGGGGCCAGGCCTCACCTGCAAGCTGAAATTCCTATTAATGTGAGCCTGAAGCTAAACCCATGTAGACATGCCCCGCCTCTGGGCTTTGAGGACATCGTGGTACCACTAAACTATCCTTTTTAACACACAGCAGAATCCATCTTTATGTTAATATCTGGGCAGACATCAAGGAAGGTTAACTCAAACTGATAGGCACACAAGGGTGCTTCTTGCTACAAGAAGAAAATCAGGCCTGTATTGCCAGGAAATTGTCCCCATTTTCAAGACAGTTATCTGAACTCAGAAGTTTAAGAAATCCTTTGAAGTTATCAGTAACCAAAAGATTTCAAATTTTGTTTTCCCAACTCTGATGGAGCTGTGCCATATTTTACAACAACATGAGGTAGATTCAGACCCTGACTCAGGAAATCTCCCTACTGCAGGAAAATGTCAGAAGTACATATGAGCCCCGTTGTAGTGAAAAGGACAAAAACCCATCCTTGAAGTCAAACACAGATTTGGATGTTTTTCTGAATCAGGCCCTAAAAGCAAACTTCACCAACACATTGAACTCCAGACACTCCTTTACCTAGGACTACATTTCCCCCATCTCTGATAAGAAAGGTTAGCAAAACTGATAAAGGTGAACACTGAACAGAGACTATTTTTATTTTATTAGATTTACTTTGCACCTCACATTTATCGTGGCTGTCCTAGCAGTGATGCTGTCCTAGCCATGATGTAATCTGCAATTAACTAGTCTCCTTTTGTCAGCCTACATCATCAAAGCCTGTTTTTATGGAGTGCTAAGTCTAATATTTACAGTGTTAAATACTTGGACAATATTTAAATTGGTTTCATCACATACTATATTTAGATGGAGTGATATTGTCTGGTTAACAGCAATGAAAACAATTCCGTTCTTTTGGGGTTTATATTTTGAGTGGGTATTAGGTAACTGGAAAATATGGTCATTATATTTGTCTAACATTTCTACAAGTTGTAACATGGCATTTCAATTTGGGCTTTAACTCATGAATTATCCGTAGGCAAAACTTTTGAGAAGTTTCCAGGTTCAACATGCAAACAAGAGCAGAGTTCAGTGGCATGTCTGAAAGGAAGGCAGTTTAATATTTATACACATACACAGAAAACTATGAAGACATTTTTCAGGACCTTTTCTTTCCAGCAATGCTGCTGTTACACAAAGCCTGCTCCAAAGGAATTTTTAATGTCAAACAAAAATCACAATTAATGTGTGATCTAATCCCAGTCTCACAGAGACAGACAGCACTAAGTTTCTGGTTATTGCTCCTTGGAGTTTTTATTTGTCCGTGTGATTCATGTTTATCTCCACTTGTAGCTTATGTGGGCAATCTTGCCCATAGTCTCTGAGCAATTTTGTTCTTCAAATCAAAAGCCTTGCAGCTGTGCTGACTTCTCATCCCCAGCAGCAAAAACCCCCTTCAAACAATGAAGATGTCTCCATTCTTCGAAGTGGAGATATTTTCAGATTTTTTCCAATGTTTATGCATTAGAGAAACTGCTATAATACCTTTTTTTTCTTCCCAAATGCAGGCAATACCTTTTGCCTTCTTTCCTGTCTTTAGGTTTTCTTTCTTTTCCTGGTGTTGGTGTTAAGACATCTTCCCATCTCAGTTGTGTGATTTCCAGCTATCCCACAGAGTCAGTCATTCCTCTCCTGGATGATCAGAGCCACAGGCTCTGCACCAGAGATTCTGCACAAAACTGCAGTCAGACTACAGAAAAGTAATTTTGTTAGTTATCATCTGAAATGCTTCTTCTTTTGGGAAGTCATAGGCTTCTGAGGTTTGAAATCTGCCTGTGCCATATGTTGGCTCTTGTCTGCCAGAAACTTCTGCTCATAATTGTCTCTAGTTCTATGAGAGAAGCAAAACCACGAAGGGGGGTGGCACAGGAAAGGATTTTCTCCTGACTCTTCAAAAGGACTCTGCTCACAAATCCATGACTCTGACTCAGCTTTGTTGAGCCAGGTCTCTATGCAGAGGATCTCATCAACAAGAGGGAGCTGTAATCCCTTCAGACAGCCCTTTGAACAGCCCAGGAGCTCTTTGACAGAGCCTGACGTAACTTCTGGAACACTGGAAGATGTTAATCACCCATTTTATTTGGTTTTAGCAGGTAGAAGTAAGAGATTCTGCACAAAACTACAGTCAGGCTACAGAAAAGTAATTTTGTTAGTTATCATCTGAAATGTTTCTTCTCTTGGGAAGTCATAGGCTTCTGAGGTTTGAAATCTGCCTGTTACTTAAAAATAACTTGGGTGTCTCCATCTTCCAGAGTGTCTAACTGAAAGGAAAACTTACTCATCCCATAAATAACTGAGCAAAAATCATCAGTAACCAAGTACAGTATGTTTGAATTCACCATCCCTGGTAGATCACTTGCAGTCCATGTGGCTCCCCCCAGTCCCCTCACTAGCTCAGTATTCCCAAAGGAAGTGTGTCAAACAGGCAGCCTTTTCTTGGGTTTGAATGCCAGTGCCAAATTGTCCAGGGCTAATAGAGCCCCTGCACAGCCACTTGCAATATGTGCAGAGCCTCAGCAGCATTTATCTGTTCTCTAGATGCTTATGAACTATCCACTGCTACAGAAGTGGACACCCCTGTAAGACATTTCGTTTCCTACAAAGGAAATGTTGTGCTTAATGCTCCTTCCACAAACACTGATCTTGTTGCCTAAAACATGCTTGAGACGCTTAGAAAAGGTTTGAGTGGCCAAAGTTGGAGTTTTTTCTTGTTTTGCATTCTGTCCTTGATTTTGCATCTTGGATCTCAGTATTCAGTGCCTGGCAAATGCACTCTTAAATTGAAGTCTGGAAATCCCTGATGAAAAAGTCACAGAATGTTGTAGCTGTGGGAAGGATAAAGATCTGGGAACCAGTGCCTTTGTATCTTATTTCCTATTTTCCACGTGGTACCATGTCATTTTTGTATAAATTACTTTTTGTAAATTATAGAAAATGTATTTTGCAGCTTTCACTAAGTAAGACAGTCTTTTGCATCTTCTCTTGAAGAAAATCTCCTTTCCCCAGCAATCTTCAGGACAATTAGTGAAACTTTCAAGATATTGTTGTTTGTACAAAACAAAAAAATCTTGAGTTTATTTCAGGGTTTTCTAAAGCATTGGGCTGCTTTGGTAAAATGAAAGGAAAAGGCTTATTCATATTCCTTAATGTAATTGTGTTTTAATTTAAAGATGTCCAAATTTTATGGCAGTCTTTATTTACTTTCACTTAGCTCTTAAAGAACAAGTATGACTTCCAGATTTGCTACAAAGCAAGTAAAAAGGCAGTAAATGTAAACCAAACTGTGATTAAGAGCCTGATTCTGCTGATTAAAATCACTGGTCAAACATACTCTGACTCCAGAGATCAGATCTGAACCTTTACTGCACTGGATCCTCTCCAAAACTCACTAATGTCAATAGGAGTTTTTCTTTTGAGCTCAGTCACTGGGTGTCTGTCTGCCTTTTTCTCTCTTAAATTATAAATCACCAGGAGGAGTTTAATCTTGCAGTTTCCAGTGCCGGTGTGACATTTATTTTAACTCTGGCTGTTGACAAAGCACCCCGCATCCTGCATTTCCCTTCTGGCAATCACATGTCTATTCTAACTCACATGCTGCATTCTGTTGGGGATTTTATTTTACTTGTCCTCTGCTTATTGCCATTCACTTCTCCAACCCTTCCTTTTCATCTGTCCATCACATTTGGCAGGAAGAAAAATGGATCTATTTTGCCATACCAATTTCAGTGCCACTTGCCAGTCCAAATATGAGTTGTGTATCTAACACACCGTACAGGGGCTCAGTTTCTGGATTTTGTCACAAGAGCTGTATTTTCTCAGCAGCTTATTAACAGCGTGTGTTTGGGGTGAAAATTAAGCAAATGGAAAAAGGATGTCACAGCAAGGAGCTGTGTTGCAACACTTGGGTTATTATATTGCATTAAGTTAAACAAAGACTGTTTAGCCATGTTATGACTATGATTCTCATTCATTCCAGTCTCTCAAGAAAATATATTTGAAAAGAGGCAACTTTGCTCAGTCAATTTCCCCTTGGTCAAAATGCTCCCAGGTGCCACTCCTGTGAATTTGACAGGAAAAAAAAAAGGGTTAATGGAGTAGAGCTTGGGAAGGGGGGCAGGGGGAGATTGCCATAACTCTGCTGATGCCAAGAATAAGAAGAATAATGGGAACCGCTGCAGATCGGAAACTTCCTTTCGGTCATTTATCAAGCCCATATTATTTTCTCATCTTTCACTGTCTTTGGAGCACATGTGTCAGGTGAACAAAAAAAGTTACAAGAAATCTTGAATTGCACTCTGCTTTCCTAGAAAAATATGCTGACCATCCAGCGTGTGCCTGAGGTCAACCATGAAGCTTTTAAAGTCTCTGGATCCATAAATAGCCCTTGGATAAGGCTGCCAGTCAGCTGAGGAGGCTTTGAATTTGTCATTCGAGGAAGAAGCCACACAGGATTGCTCAGCACCATCTCTTTGACTGTCTCTTTCCCACATCTGGCCAATGACTTTGTTGCCTAAAGGGGAGCTGAGCAATTCTGGAAATTGGACTCTAAGTAGAAAACATTCCCACTTCTGCTTCATCACTTGTGTTCATAGGGAAATAAAGCACTATGATGCTTTTACCACATGTGGATTTGAGAACAATTTCCAAATCCCCCATGGCTGAGCCATAGCTTGCTGAACAATTCCCATCAACTACTATTCCTGATAAGGGTAGAAATGATGCATGTGGCTTTGATAAGTTGAACTTCTTGAGTCCCCTAATTTAAACATAGCTATTCTACCTTGCCAGGGCCCAGACACTTGGTGGGCTTTAGCCCGAAAGCTGTCACTGCTCAGAGGAAAGGGACAACTGTGTCTGACAGGTTGGTCTTACTAACCTCTGTAGAGAAATCAGCCCCCTCGTGTTGTAACACGAGGTGCTGTGTCCTGTGTCCCTGTAGGATTCCCCACTTTAAGGTCTTGCTTCCAAGTCTTTGCATACAAATCATAGCCTGCAACTCTCTTTTCCTTATCTCCTGACAGGGGATGCTGCCTGCAGTCTCACAATCTTCTACTGATCTGACAAACACATCTGGTTCCATGCTGCCCTTCATTTCCTACCCAGATTGTGCCCATCTTCTCCTGTTCCTGTTCACTCTCAAAAACTCCCTTTGTCCGTAATGCAAGCAGCACCATGCGACCTGTTAACAACCAGGCAGGTGAGGAGCTGTGTCTTGTCTCCTAAAACGCACCCTGCTTGTGGCCTGCTGATAATTGCACATCCGATCCCAACAGCCACGTTTTTTCAGATTCCAGCCACCCATTTCTCCTGTGCGAGCTGGATCCGGGGCAGGTCTTGAGTGGCATCCAACAGAGGACACTCACCCAGCTTCAGGGTATGAAAAAATGGGCAACACTAAACAATACGTGTTGTTAAGATGTGAAACTGCTTGCCACAGGAAACTGTGGGTACAAAGGGATTTAGAATTAGCTAGGTAAATTCCGGAAAGCAAAATTCACCAGGGGCTATTAAATACAAAGACGCTATGTCTGACTCTGGAAATCCCAGCACCACAAATCACTGGCCCTGAGCCACAATCTGTGTGCCCTGATATTGGGCATTAAGAACCAACTACAGCTGACTGCCATGGACAGGGTACTGGGATGGATGGGCCTCTGGTCCCGACCAGCTCAGCCACTCCTGTGTTCTTTACAAATAGATGAACTGGGACTAAGTATCACATTTGGCACTAATGTTTCTGCATTCACCCAGCAGCATTTCTATCACCAGCACTCTCCAAGTGGCTTCTACCATGACATCTGGACATCACGTAGCACCTGAAGCACATTAAGCTTTTTCAGCAGGTAATAAACCCCTGGACAGTGTATGGCAGGCGAGCCCTGGTCTCTAAATACCCATCATGGACATTGCTTTCCCCAGCAATTGCCAAAGCCTGCTTTAGATTAAATTGCTTCAGACCAGCAACTGCAGAAGTGCAAGGCTGGAAAAGGAAGTCTCTCTTGTTTTGTCTGGGCTCTTGTTTTCTTGGTTGTTTTGTTCTTGTCTGTTTTTTGACAAATTATTTAAAGGACAAGTATAAGGCTAGACAGCTGAATGCATCAAAAAGGTCAGCCAATTTCTCAGGCTACTGTCTTTCCAGCTGTTCCATAAGAGAAAAAGGATCAGGCGGGGCTGGATCTCCCTGGTTGCTTCCCACAATGTAAAGTAGACTTCTTTGATATAAAGCAAGGGGCTAGGGAGGATGCTGGGGTGGTGATGCCACACAGGATGCCAGCAAGACCATTCTCCTTGTTGGGCAACTGCTCTTCTCAGAGCCATTCCCAGCATCCTATATCCAGGACCCCTGTCCATCAGCTGTTCAGCTCTGGGTCTGGGAACTGGATACAAACCTGGAGCCTTCCTTCAACATCTGACTTCACAAACTCCACACATTATGGGGAAGTCTGGGCCGCAGCAATGGAAAACTCCTTGTGAGACAGAGGTCTTTCCCCTGCAGCCCTCACTCTGGAGGTGCTATGCACGGCTTGCCCAGTTCCACCAGTGTGTCACCAGGCACATGAGAACAAATAGACCACTTCAGCTGGGTCTCCCTGAGATTACCCTGGGAGTTCTTCCCCTTTCGTTCTGTTTTCTGGAAGTGGGGCAGCTTAGCCTGGAAAGGGTTGCATCAAGCAAATTGATATAGGAAAGAAGAGAGGAAGGAAGGAAGGAAGGAAGGAAGGAAGGAAGTAAGGAAGGAAGGAAGGAAGAAAGGAAGGAAGGAAGGAAACAAAGAAAAAAGAAAAGAAAAGAAAAGAAGAAAAGAAAAGAAAAGAAAAGAAAAGAAAAGAAAAGAAAAGAAAAGAAAAGAAAAGAAAAGAAAAGAAAAGAAAAGAAAAGAAAAGAAAAGAAAAAAGAAAGAAAGAAAGAGAAAGAAGAAAATGAAAAGGAAATGGAAAAGAAAAAAAAAAACATTAAAAGAAGGAGAAAAAAGCAAGCATGCATTTCTGATGACAGCTGCACAAACGTGCCTTATTCTGGCAGATCTCTCAATTAAAATCAAGCCACCCTAATTTAAGGGGAAAATAAACACAGGCCTTATGTTATGTGCTTTGCTTTCAAAAGGAATCAGCCTGAGGAGAGGCAGCAGGGCCCTGAGCTGGGGATGGCTGGTTCTGAGGGGGAGGCAGGTCCTGCTGGCCCAGCTGCTGCCCCGGTGCTGAGGGGTCTGGGGCAGAGGAGCCCCCACCCTGCAGTGGTTCTGAGGGTGAGGGGAGGTGGCTGTCCCAGGTAGGTCTGGGGCACACACTTCAGTGCAGTGACCTCGGCTCCTTTTCAACTTAGTCCATATCAGCCAGAGGCCACGAGGGACAGACTGAACAGTCTGCCCTGACACTGTCCCGTAGGGTGAAGAATTAGGAAGTTCAAGGCACAGCCATGTATTCTCATGTTTTTGTTCTCCCACACTTCTGAGTAAAAATGAGGACACTTCCTTTGCACACAGCTATTCTAAAACTGCTGGAGAACAGCATGAGGGGCTGCTTTCTGAGCGAGCAGGCTGGGTGCCACTCACAGGGAATCCACACCGTCACTGCCATGCTCTGCTCTGCTGCAGTGCTCCTGTACTCTCCACGATGGGAAAGATGAGCCCTCCCATAACTGCACAATGCCTACATCCCTACCTGGGAATAGCAAAACCTGCTGAAAAACCTGTGTGTCCTTCTGCTGTTGCCTTTTTTTCCTCTTCTCACTGTATTCATGATGAAATAAAGAATCACCATCCACCTCTGGATAAGAAATAGCTGAAATCAAATGGGTTAGCAGAGTTCCCACTGTGTCTCCCAAGTTTTTCTTATAAATTTATTTATGGAACAGTAGACATGCTCTGTGCCACATAGCAACCAGATAACATGGTGTAGGCAAACCTCTACAATTAATTCTGGGGCTCTTGTAGACCTGTCCCAGCCAGGTATGGCTTCAGGCTGCACAGGGGAACTGCTACTGGGTTGGGATGGAAGAAACAAAAAACCACCAGCACAGGGATGGGGAATTGTCAAAGGGTCACTTGCCCAGGCTGGACATCTAAAATGCTCATTTGCTGCACAGAAGGGATCTGCCAGAAGTTTCAGGGGAGAAACAAAGGAAGAATTTAAAGACAACAGGAAAAAACTGGAAACTCTTCAGCATAAGCTCTCATGGATTTGGGTCTGGATTGCAGAGGTTCAAGAGATCAAAGCAGCAGCAACCAGAAGGGGCAAACCAGAGACAGCACGCAGATAAAAGAAGAGATGAAAGCCAAAGAAAGCTTGGACAGGAGGCTGACATTGGTAAATGAGGAACTGGGGCTGGATTAAATGGGTAGTGCCTGATGCATTGTCTAGTCCCTTTTTTGGCTCCATTGGCTTCTGCAGAGCTGAAACTTTGGGGGTTGGGGGCAGGGGGAATGGGAAAAAAAATGCTATTTTCATTTTCTGTCCTTGCCAAGAAAAGCTTCTGTGTGTGAATAATCTCTGTGCTGCCTGTGGAAGGAGCCCGTGCAAAGAGCTAGGACAGCAAGGATCCTCCTGGGGGTAAAAGCTGCTCAGGGGGTCAGTGCAACCCAAACTAAGCACAGGCTGCCCAGAAGTCACCCTGGTGGGACACACCTTTGTCCTACATGTTTGACCAGGGATCCAGAGGATGCACAGGACTTTCTTACACCTCGGGATCAGATGTGGATCTGGCCCTCAGACCACAAGGGACTTTTTTAAGCTGGGGGGTATTTTTTGAAGTTTGGTATATTTTAATACAAAGCATTCCTGTTGCCTGGCCTGAAAGGGTAACACAAGCAGGTGCATTAACAGAGCCCATCTTGGCTTCTTGTGGAAGAAGCAATTATTTAATCAGTGCATGAGGGATTGGGTGGATCCTCTCACTTTTGCAGCTCCACAAAACCAGCTCCTCTGGGTGAGCAGGTGGAGATGATTCCTTCTCACAGTTGCCTTCTTTGAGAAACCCCATCTGGGCCATCAGCTGAGGGGAGGAGGAAGGAGGATAGAGCAGAGAAGAAGGACATGCCAGAAGAAGATGTGAAGTTGGAGCAGGGGTTGTGCCACGGCATAGTGAGTGAGTCCTGTTGCAGGACTGACTGTGGTAGAGGGAGGGACATTTATGAGCAGTGGGAGCTGAAGAGGAAAGGAGCAAGAAAGGATAACAGGGTACTGCTCATTTCTGGGGAACTGCTGCAGTGACGGGTTGTGGGTGAGGCTTTGGTGTGGAGGGAGAACAGGGATTGCTTCTGTCCTCTGAGTTACTCTGCCTAAAATGCATTTGAGGGCTGGCTGGGACCTGCATGAGCAAGTCTGTGGTGGGATTGGGTTAGAAAATGACATCTAAATGATTCTGTGGCTTGAGAGGTTGAGCCTGGGGTGAAGGGAGGAGAGTTGTGGCCTGTGAATTGGTAGATCTTTTCATTCTGTTTCCAGTGCCTGGAAGGATAAGCGCCGTGTCTTTTCCCCCATCTCCTCTCTGTCCTTGCTGGGGCTTCTTGTGCATCCCCCCCAGCTCGGGGTGAAAAGCGGGAAGGTCCCATCCCTGCTAGGTGGTGAGACCGTGTCTGTGCCAAGGTCGCCCAGGATTTACTGGCTGTGCCTGCAATAGCTGAGAACGCCCAAATTCCCCTCCGCGATCTCCAGCTGCCATCTGCTGGTAACTGCGCCCACGGAGCCGGCTTCCAGCGTCAGCCGGGGAGAAGCAGGGCTCAGGAGATGGCAAAGAGCTCAGCTAGAGGGACCCCGCTTCAAGGTGCGCGGGGGGAGTCAATCCCCTTCTAGCAGAACGCTGAAGGACGAGCAGGGTTTAAGTGCTGCAGTAAGCTTGATGATTTATTGGAGACTAATTTTTTTCTCTAGAGAGATATTAAACCTGCCTTGGGGAGGCGGGGAAGAGGTGGGAAACAATCTGTTAAAGTATATTTCTGCTGCTTTCTGCTCAGTTAGGCACAGAAAAGCAAGTTAACAAAAAGTGAAAGAGGTTACTGAGAGCTTGTCTTTGACTAGTGGGCTTTGGGAGTTGTTTTGGTTTGTTTTAATTGAATTGTGCAACTTCAGAACTGTTCTGCTGCATATTTACCAATAAAAATATGAGTCAGGTCTTAGGTCTATCACAAGAATACTGGCTGAGCACATGGCCCAGGCAGTGCCAGGCCCTGTGATACCATTCCTTCCTTCCCTGCATGTAGGAATCTTGTAGGTGGGAGGAGAAAAGCCACAGATACCCCCGGGAGTGATCTGAGGAATTTGTTTCCCCGGATTTGGAAGGGGCATTTCCTGGGGTGATCACACAGAGGAGTTTGCAAGGGTCTGTTGGTCCGTGTGAGCATCACAACCCAGTGGGTGCCTTGGTTAACACCGACTACATGTGGTAGAGAACTGATAGTTTTAAATATATGAAGTCCTTACAAGATTTTTGAAAATAAATTATGGATCAGAAGAGAAAGATTCTAAAAGTCCCACCACAAAGGAAAAATTAAAATGAGAGCTTAAGCCTCATTAGCCAGGAGAGAATCCACAGCAGCAGTGTGCTCTGACCATCACAGTGGACGGGTGAGACCTCACACCTTTCTCTGACACCAGAGCCTCCTACACCACCATGTGCATCCAAAACAAAAGCTGTTTTCATCAGTTTAATTGCTCATTGAAGACCTTGTTTCTTGGGGCCCTCTTGGAAAGCCACCCTCGGAGCTGCAGCTTGGAAGGCTGCACATTTCAGAGCAGAGGCTTTGCCAGGAGAGCGGGGGTGTGTAAGAGTGGAGAGGGGCCTCAGCTGAGTGCCAGCATTGGCAATTCTCCTGTGAAACTGGTGAGGTTTATTGTTTTCCCCGAAGTCCTAGTTTCTGCAGTCATGGGAGTGCAGTAAACTTCCCAAATTTCGTGCATATATGAGACTTGCTGCTCGAACTCATGATGGAGAAAAGTATAAAAATGCACCCTCTGGGAACAGAAACCAGAAAGAACAAAAACCTCTACTGCTGGAAAAAAAAAAAAGTCCTCATCATATCTAAGCCAATATCATTCAATTTTGGCCCCCATCTCAAGAATTTTTAAGGCTTGGAGTTGGCAGTTATGAAGATTCACTGATGCTTCGGCCAAGAACAAGGGCATTATTTCCTGTGTCCTGGCCAATGTCCCAAACTGTATGATTCCCATTCCATGTACTCCAAATCCTCCCTGGAAATTGAGGTCTGCAGGGGGGAATCTTTATCACATTTTGTCCTTAACTTCTCTAGGGCATCACGAAACATCAGCATCCTCCCACGCTAAGTTTCATCACACTGTGTGAGTTGATGGCAGTAGTTTATCAAGTCTAATGTATTCCTCAGGATATGAGCTGCTCAACTATGGTATAGGAATAAAAAAAGTCATTGTTGTTATTATTATTATCATGGTGAAGATTAGCATTGGGGATGTTGCTGGAGAATGTCACAGTCTTTCTGTCTCTTAACAATTATTTTTCTTTTTGGTAGTGCAGCTAGGTTTGAAGCAGGACCAAAGAGGCCTTTTACTTTTATTTTGGTTTTGTTTTAAGAAATCTCAGCCCTGGAGGGAGCTGTCATTTTGGGCTGCTGATTACTTGTGCAAGTTGACAGGGAGCAAGGCAGCTTTGTCTGTAGTGATCCCAAGTCCTTTCGCCTAATCAAGCCAACACTGCAGGCTCTGTGTGGAGGATGTGTAACCCTATCTCACTGCCTGACAACTCCTTCAGTTCCAGAATTTGTTTCCTCAGTCCCCACAAACTGCGGCAAGCCATTAAGTCTGATTTTACTACTTTTTCCTTTTCCCCCCCACCCCCTGGTTTCCTCCTCCTCTGTTCTCTCAGCAACCATTTTGTCTCAGCCTTCCTTTCTGGTTCTTTTCCTTAGGGATAGTAACTCTGAAGACTGTACTCACTTCCTATATATCCTTGACCCTCAGAGCTTTTCAACTTCTATTTTATCGACTAGTCAAAGGAAATTTAGCATCAATTCAAAAGTACTCTTTTCTACAAAAAAAAGTATCTTATCTGGCCAGTTTTCTTTGAAATGTGATTCAGCTAGAAATGGATTGACAGACTTTGTAAAAACCTGCTGAAGCTTAAAACGGGGTCTTGCATCTATAGGGTCTGACTCAAAGGCATGGATTTCCTTTCCAATTCCATGAGTCTGTAACACAGTGACTGGAGGGAAATGACAGTGAATTACAGCTGTCTTTTGTTGAGCCTGGATGTGAAAAGAAATTAGATGTGTTAATGGACCCCTCACTGGAGCAAGAGGAGCTGCTGTCCCTGATGCTCAAGGCTTCCTCCAAGGGAGCGTCAGCAGCTGGACTGTGCTGGCAGAGGAGCTTTCCCTGGGGCCCCATGCAGATGTGGGGAACAGACACCGAGTGAGGGAGCTGTGTATGAAGGAGGGAAAGAAGGAGCACAGGGCATCGTGGGGGAAACCTTGTAACTTTAATAAAAGCTCTGCAGAGATCTGGGACAAGGTCCCAGCTGGGAAGAAACCATTCCTTCATGCCTTCTGTTGGACTTCAGTATTTCTAGACAAGCAGGTTTGTACCAGACTTCACCTCCCGGTGAGACCAACCACCAAACCCCCAAACACTGACTAGTCTGTCACAAGGGAGAGTGCATTTATCCTGCCTCCCAACTTTAAAAAGAGGGATCTGATTCTTCTTTGCCATTTTTCTCCTGACATGAAGGAGAAGGATTTTTTAAATAGTCACCAAGCAGAGATGGATCAAGCTGCTGATACCTGTCTGAATTCACAGTTCCAAAACAGATGTTCACATCTGTGGTTTTGCCATGGGGCATTTTCTTTTGAAATCAGCCACAGAGTGAAAATTTAAATGCCTTGGATTGCTTTCTAGTTGTGTTTAGGGAGTGCTTTTTGCACAAATCAGAATCATTCAGCAAGGACTGTTTTCTTCCCCACTGTGTGAGCTGTAAAAGGATTGTGTGAGGTCATACTGGGAAACAGAGAGAGGTATCCTATTCCCTGCTCCACAGGAGCTTACCAGGTGATCATGCACCACCTTCAGTTTTACCACTCTTGTACTAAGTTCCCTGTGATTCTCAGACAATGGATTTCAGAACATCAAAGGAATCTGGTTGTTTCTGCAGTACCAAACACGCCTCTTGCAGGGCCTGGGAAGTGTTACCTCGCTTGCTTTGTGGAGCATTACTGTCCCAGCCACCATGAGTTGCTCCCCCATGGCTGTTGACATCTTCAGAGGGACCCAGAGAGGATCAAATGAACAAGCTCTTACTGCAACTCCTCCATCTCTTCTGCCTGTTGATCCATTATTACTGAGCCTGCATCTTGCTGGTGGTGCCAATGGCCACAGCCCACACCACCTTTACCGTGGAGCATCACCATGAACCTGCTAATTCACTGCTTGATCTTAGGGCTGATGTGATGTTCACTTCTTTGGTGTTTTTCAGACCATAATTTCATTTGTACGTCAAACCTGAGACATCTTTCCAGAAAAGCAATACCCAGAGTCCTAATACGAACTACAAAGACATCTCTTCATGTCTTAAATTCATTAAAAAATGCTCTCATAGAAAGATTTATTTCCAGGGTTTTTACCCAGAGTTCTGCATAGAGTTGGCAAAGACATTATGTAACAGCTAAATCTTCATTAGTTATATCTGTTTGCTTTGTGCCTTCATGACAATGATGAAAGCTGTAAATAAGTATATTGTCCCATCCTAACAAGGATAGCGTATCCATCAATAAGGACACTTACTCTGCTGAGATCTTTGCAAGGCTGTAGAGGGGAGTAAATTAAAGGGAGAACAACATCCTTCATCTAAAGTGTCCTTGTTCTGTCACTTAATGTTTTACCCTTGCTAATATTTTTCAAAGTCTGGCTGTTAGTCAAAACAGTCACTCAGTAAATGTGACATATTTTTTCCAGCCTAAGTCTGCTTGGTCTTAGAATGATTCTTCTAGGCATCCATTGCTGGAAGTGTGACCTGAAACTCCTGTGTCTTCTCACCTTAATTTCCCAGCAGTCACAGAAGTTTTGCAGTGGGATGCGTGGGGATGGAAGGGGCAATCAGAGGAGGTCGTTCAGCTGAACAGGGACGTGCAAACCCTTGTTTGGGGCAGCACATGAGTTGTCTGGGTAAAGGTAGCCAGGATGAGACTCCACTCTCAGTAGTGTCCACCTCAGCCTGGACTGACTGGTTGGTAACACCATGCTTAGGCTAAGGTGTCTCCTTTCACTAAACTGCCTTAACTTAGGTCCCACTTAGGTGCAGCAAAAGCTGTGTGGTAACTTGAAACGGCCCTGTGTGTCAGGCTGTCCTTGGTCCACAGGCAGATGCCAGGGTTATGGGTCCACAGTGCTCAGGCAGGAGCTCCAGGTGATCTCTGGGAGAGAGTGAGGAGGGGGTAAGAGATGGTCAGTGCCACTTGCTGGGAGAGATCCACGCTCCCAGCTCCCTGCCAAGGGAGCCCAAACATGGGAAGCACATCCTATGAGCCCACCTGTGCTGCGTGGCTGGAACCGAGTCCACACACCCTGCACAGGGAGCTCTGCCCATCCCCAGGATCAGAGAGGAGCAGTTTGCAGCACTCAGAGCTGGGAGCTTTCCCCTGATGTGACAGTGCTCCAAGCAGCCTGACAAGGTACCAAGGTTCCCACTGAAACCAGCACCTTCCCTGGCTCCTCTACGTGGCATTTTATCTATGCCTGAGCCCAGGTATCCCTGACTCACCTGGGTTAAACAAACAAACAAAAATAATGCAAGGAGTCTTGAAGTGATGGACTGGCTCCAGGTTTATAGGACAATCCAGGAGTGAAAATCAGAGTGTGGCCTGCAGAGGGAAGAAAAGAGCTGTGGTAGCACCACTGCACTTCCCGGGGGTCTGCTCTGCTTCCCGCTGCTCCTCTGGAGCAGGCTCCGAGCTGAATAGCTGCCTTTAAACATTAAATACGTTCAGAGCCCATTCATATCAAACCAAAATTAAACTGCTGGATTTCATTCAAGAGTCATTCCCCTGAGAAAGGGCTGAGAAGAAAATAATGGTTAGCTGAATGCCTCACCCATTCAGCACGCAGGAAAATTCCCTAGGAGGAAAGGTAAGGAGCGAGGCTGGGCTATTGCCTCACCTCATTGCATCGGTATCTGTGTATAAGCCGATTTCTCAACCCATTTAGAAATTCACTAATTGTCATTGGAACTATTTGCTGATGACAGTGAAGTAGCTTGGTAATGAAGAGGAAGTCCATTTATTCGTTAGCATTTGCGGAAATAATTGCCTGTCACTCCACCGAACATCCTTTGCCCCAGAAACACTTACTCTTCGGCACCTTTTTATTTTTTTCTGAGCTGCACACTTTGAAATGCCACTTACAATTTGCAGTCCCTGAAGGGCTCGTTCTCAGCCACTGTGACAGGAGTGAGGGTGAACACCCCACAAGGAGACGCTAAACGTCCTGTCACTTCTGCTGCAAGGAGAGGAGAGCGTATTAACTGTGCTGCAGGGTCTGGCTGCCTGGTTGCAGCTCCCATTCTGCTGAAACCATGGGTTTTACAGGGCTGCTGCAACTCTGCAGCCTGCCCCACACCTCTGCTGGGCATCACAGCAGGGCTGGGAGGAGCCATGGGTGCACGGCTCGTGACCATGGGTCTGTCTCTGACCAAGGAGACAAGGTGGCCCCAGCAACACCATGTGAGCTTCAGGGGCTGTCTTCTGTCCCCTGTTTGCTAGCCCTGCTCTCAGCCTTCACCAAGACAACAAAAAGACTGCATAAAGCCAGGAATGCACCAGGAAGCGAGCCCTGGGGGGAGGAGGAATGGTTTTTTGGAAGGCAGAGGAGTGATGTCTCAGGAGGGGAGGAATGGGGAGAAGATGGAGATCTGTATTCCTCAACTCTCTGTGCCAATTACCCCCCAAGAGCTGGCACCTGATCTTGCTGTGGGTGGCACCCCACAACAGCTTTGTCCCCTTGCCCATGAGCTCACCCCTCTCCATCATGCCCGGCACTTCCTCTGCCACTTCCACTGCTCCCACCAACACAGGTAACATAAACCAACTCATTCCTTCACTTTGGGCAAGCAGAATTCTGCATTGCCCTCATGGCCAAGAGGCTCTGAGCCCTCTGCCAGCTGGGGAGGGCGAGTTTGCTGCAGCAGGGAACCAGCCACATTTGAGGTGCCTTGCCAGGTCCCTGGAGAAAAGTGGGAGACGGAGTTTGCCACCCTCTGAATCAACAGAGATCTGCCAAATCGCACCTGCTGGGCTTATGCTGCTGACATATCTTTCACTCCAAGGGCTGCATGTTTATTTGTCAGCTGTGATGAATTTTTATTGTTTCCTGGGTGTGTGAATTCCCACATCCATTCCCAGGGCAAGGAGCACCGCATCTCCAGGGGGTGAACGGCCACCAGTGTTGACTTAGCAGTGCATGGAGCAGGAGGTAAGCGCTGTCCTGCTGATGGGACCCAGCGGGGCCCTGCACTGTGCACCTGCTTCTTGCCTGGGGCTGCTGCAGCAGGGCTGGGAGCCAGGGGAGCCACGTAGCAGCAGGATGTGTCATCCCCTGGGCTGTGGGCAGGGACAGTGGTCACGTCCCCAGGGAGGAATACACCTCTGCAGCTTGTCCTGGGAACAACGGGGAGCAGAGCAACTCCTGCCTGGACAGGATTGGGCAGCGAGAGAAGGACTGCCACAAATGCACTCAAGGTATGGCCCATGTTTGAGGTGCAGCTGCTGCAATCCTGCCCAGCAATTGGGCTGGCCACTGCAGTTTGGTGTGATCCAGGCTGGGTAATAACACCTGACAACATCCTGCTGCCATAAGCCTGTGTCATTCTAGTATGTCCAGTGGACTCGTGTTAGCTCATGGCTGTTGGGAATGGCTTACTGGTTATATTTACAGCCCCAGGGTGAAAGCTTTCAAGTGTTTCCAAGTGTTAATTGCTGCAGATACAGCACCATGGGAAGGAGGGGTGAAGGGCTGGGTAAAGGCAGGTACTTGGGGTTGGGCTTCCCATGTAGAGGAGGATTCCTGGTTTGGGAAGACTGGAGACACTGGCTGTATTTGCTTCTTGGGCTGGTATTTAATACATTTTAGGATTAGGTGACTGTCTTTTGCTTTCAGGTGCTGAGGTGTTAAGAGGGAGAAGTGTGTGGGTGAGTGTAAATCAGCTCTGTGCAGGGAGAGCTGCCTGTTTGTACCTGGGGATTTAGGCTTCCAGATATTTAATTTCTGGTAACTGTACTTCAGCTTGTTGAAACATTTCAGTCTTGAAAAGCCTCTTGTGGATAATGAGCCTGCAGGGAGGCACCGCTCCCAGGGAGCCTCAGACTGGGGAGCAGGGGTGGATGGGGGCCTCGTGTTAGCAGTGCAATTAATGAGCGAGTAGGTAGCCAGCATTTGCAAGAAAGCTCTGGGAGAGAGGGGAATAAAACAAAGTGAGAGAGAGGTTTTGTTGCCTCCCTTGAAACCAAGATCAAGCAAAGCTTACCTGAGTTTTAAATGTCCCATGTGATATGTCATGGGGTGAGGGACCACGGATGGTGGAGTTTGGGGGATGTAGGAGATGGTTCTGCTTTGAGGTCTGGAGTCTGCCTGGAGAAGGCTCTGGAGTGGCTCTGCCAGCCCCAGTAGGAACCTTTTGTGATCCTCCCAAAGCTGCCCCAACAAAGGAGCAAAGGTGTGGTGTGACCCATTCTCTGTGCCCTGGTTCAGGGGGCTGGTGCTGGAGGGTGCCCCCCTTGTCTGCAAACCAGGATGAGAAATGTCCCTGCTGCACTGAGGAGCTGGGTTCAGAGTTTGATGTGTGACAGGGTCCAGCCCCCTCCTCCTTCCTGCCCACGTCCTGGGACACAAGGTTCCTACTGGGGCTGGCAGAGCCATTCCAGAGCTGGCTGTGGGGCACAAGCCTCCTCCAGGCAGACCCCAGACCTCAAAGGAGAACCATCTCCTACATCCCAGTGGGTGTCACCAGTGGATAAATGGACAGGAGAAAAGACCACTGGTAAATGGACACGAGGGGGAATGGGAGGAATCCTCACACCACAGAGCCGTGTGGTGGCCCCACTGATGAACCATGGACACCAAGCTCCTGCTGGCAAACGTTAGCCACCATCCTGCCTGGCTTCTGCTCCCCACTCACACCTTCTTCACCCTGTTAATTATTACAAGGGAAACAATGAAGGCCAATGTGCACCAAAGTCCAGCGTGAGTGAGAAAATAAGCAATTTGCTCACAGCCATGAGCCAGCCGACCACGGGCACCACGGAGCTGCCTGGGCTGCCAGGGGACACGGCAGCAGCCTTTGCAGTGGCAGACATCATCGTCGTGGTTCTGTACTTCGCCTTTGTCCTCGCTGTCGGGATATGGGTGAGTCCCTGAGGGGGCCGGGGTAGGGTCTGCCTGAGCCAGAGGGGCCTTGCTGCTTCCTGGACCCCTTCTGGGTACAAAGGGGTTTGTCTGCAAATGGCATCCTCTGCACAACTTACTCAGGGCATATTGAGCAAATCTGGGGGGTGACAGGGATCCTTCTGTGAGCCCTCATACAGGGACAGCCATATGGGGACACCATATGGGAACAACCGTGGGATCATTCCCTGGAGGTTGTCCTGGGAATGATGCTCAACTCACATCGGGGTGTGGACAGGCAGGAGGCAAAAGAAAAGCCAGGGTTGTGCTGGAGAAGACTGAAATGGACCTTAAAAACTTCAGAAAGATTGTTGCTAATTATTTGTTCGTGTTGCTTGGCGAAGGCCTCTGTCACAGACACCTACTGCATTCTGCTTGGCTGAACTGCTTCTTCTTTCCCAGTTGGTACATTCGTGGAGAAGTCATCAAACAGGTACAAGCAGCTTCCTTCCAAAGCACGACTACCAGAAACCTGCACAAAGAGAGGCAGAAGCAGTGGGTGAAGCCTGGCATACTTAACAGATCCATAAAATTCTTTTGGAGCTGGTGCTGAGACCAGGCATTAAGGATTCTCCTGGCTTGGTCTGACTCAAGGGTGGCTGAATGGAGGAAAACACTTTTTCCTGTTCTTTTTCCTGTGCTTCCAGTCATCGATACGAGCGAGCCGGGGGACCATTGGAGGCTATTTTCTGGCTGGACGATCTATGACTTGGTGGCCTGTGAGTGAAATGCTTCCCTGGGTTCCTCATGGTTTGAAAGCAATTCCAGATGTAAGAGCAGGTCTGGTGAGGGGACCCAGTCATGACATGTGCTGGCTGTAGTCAGAGATGACGGGGACAGGTGAAGGATACATAAGGAACCATCCCACACATCTTTGCTGATGGGCTGCAGCTTGGAGCTGCCGGGCCAAAAGGGTAGCTCAGCATCTTCAGGGGTTTCCAACTCTCAGTTTCTCTGCTAAAGGCAGCAATAAAAATGTTCCCATTGATGGAAGTTAGGGAATGCTGGCTGCCTAGCTGGGTTTGAAACTTTTTGGCCTCAACTCACCACTGATGTTCCCAAGTTAAGAGAGCATTAGGTAATCTAGGAATGTGTCATCCAGTAAAAAGCATTTAGACACTGAATTTAAAATAATCTCAAATCTCAGGACTTTCTGAGCCCTTGCTATTTAGAGCAGAGTTGAGTTTATTGACTAATGATGTAAAGGATATAAAATTCAAACCACTGAAGTATAAATCTTCACTATGAAAGAAAAAATAATCTATTGAAGGTGCCTTTTCTTGGGAGTGAAAGGTATACATAAAGATAATTTAGAGTTTGAAAGGAATAAAAATCCACAGGAATAAAGATTCTTCTCAGCCGATGCCAGGCTCTAGAACCATATATCTCTCCAGTGAGTTGTGGGCAACAGAATGCACTTCTCTACCAAAACACAGTTTTTTTCTTTTCTTCCTTTGGCTGTGAGTTGCCCATAAATTCACTAGGCTAGATTTTCAGCCTCTTCCACAGAAGACACATACACCTCTCTAAAATCTGTCATTTCTTAAATGTTCTTTATACTTCTGTCTCAGGCAAGTGACATTTAATGGAAAAGCTTAGCTTGATGGTTTTGTCTAATTAGGAGGGGGAAAATTAAAAGATACTAAAATCGAATATTTTTTCCCTAACCTTGTTCTTTTAAACAAGATTTCTGGGTTTTTTTCTATTAAAAAAGCCCCCAAACAAACTCCAAAAATTTCTCACTGCTTTTGGCTCCAGCCACAGGTGGCTACAGAGGCTGTTGGATACAGGTCAGCTCTTGGCTCTTCTGAACCGTTTTAGGTTCAGAGCAACCTCTGATGCTGTTCACTTCCCAGATTTGTTTGTCAGAGCTGATTCCACCTCTGCAGCTCCCCTGCAGGCTCTGCTCCTTGTGGCCTTTGCCTTGAGTATGACCAACATTTTATTATTGTTTTTATGGGAGTGACAGGTTTCAACCTCAACTATGCCCTGATATTAAATTGCTGCACCTCTGCAATGTATCTTCTGTATTTCTGTGTCTGATCTACATATCAGGAAAACTGCTCACATTTCTTGAGAGCACGGGTTGCAAAGTCCTGTTGCAGCAGCTTCTTTAATCAAGAGTTTTCTCCAACAGGCAAGAAGGCAGAGGCAGTGTGGGTGTTGATGTCATCCTAATGTTTTTCCTTGCCCAAAGGTGAGAAGCAGAGCAGCTTCCACCATTCTTTGTTTCACATGAGGCAGCAATAAGGAGAGAAAAGCTCCTCGTAGGTGGTGTACCTAAAAGCAAACTGTAGGATGAAAGGGCTTGACTTGTCCCTTGGGTGGTTTTGTATTTGACCCTGAGACAGGTTTGATGTTGGCATGCAGAAAGGAGGTGAGGCTTTGTGCCAGTAAAAGCAGTTATTAAGTCAGATAGCCTTTGCCCTGTTTAAAGAGCCTTGGAGCTCTTCCAATTAGGGTGTCAATGAGCCATGGCAGGGATGGCCTACCCTGCCCACAGCCTGCAGTTAAAGCTAACCTGAAGCAAGAGCATTTTCCAGCCTGCTGCAGAGCTCCATAGCTTTGAACCTACCTTAGACACTAAGCACAAAGACCTGCGTGCTCCTAGCACGTCCATGCTGCGGTTCAGGAATCTCCTCCCTCAGCAGGAGCTCCAGGAGAGCACTCCTGTCACCATGGCTGTGTGAACCCACAGCACACATGTTCAGAGCAAGACTCAAAAGAGGCTGTCAGCAAGACATGGGGAGGTAGAGCAGGGGTCAGCAGGGTCAGAGATGGCACCTTGCTGACTGATTAACAAGGGAATGGAGAAATCTGTCACGTTTCATGGACACTGAGGAATCTGTGGTGTCACCAGGCTCCCCTCCCTCTGCTGTGCCTCTGTAACAGGTGTGCTTCTCAGGAGAACCGCTGGCAAAGTGAGCCCTGATTCTGAGATTAAGCTTTGCACTGGAGTGGGGGCAGTGGAAGGCAGCAGGAACATGCTTTAAGATATAAAAATGTAGGGGTTTTGAGAGGTGAAGGAAAACTCAACTCCCCATTAGCACCCAGCTGCCTAATTACAAGGAGATGAGATCCTGGGGAAAGAGAGCTCCTGAGGAAAACACTTGGACTGATACAGAAGTTGCTCAAAGTGACTTTCTCAGTTTTATCCCTGTGCCCTGTGTTTCAGATTGGAGCATCCCTGATGTCGAGCAACGTGGGCAGCGGTTTATTCATCGGCCTGGCGGGCACTGGAGCAGCTGGGGGCCTTGCTGTTGGGGGCTTTGAGTGGAATGTAAGAGTCAGTTCTGCTGTCAACTAAGCATGTCACTGTTTACAAAGGGACTGGGGTTTCTCTCCCAAATCAGGTATTTAACAGTATCAGCAGCAACAAGTGCTCAACTCTCAAGAGAGAAGCCTCCAGACATTCTGACAGCCTTGGAAACATGAGATCTTTATTTTAGTTTAAGTGGAATTCACTAGAATTATTAGCTCTTTGACCTTCTCAGTGGTACATGGCCTTATTTTTAAGCTTTAGTCTGCACTCATGAAGATTAAAATAAAAGATAATGCTGGAAATGTGCTTGGATAATCACAGGATTCTGGGTACAGGGAGTTAAAAAAAAGGCAAAAAGAAGCAGCGTCCTCTATTCAGTGTAAATCCATGAGAATCAGCAACACTCTCTTCAGCTGGCAGCTGCCAAAATGTGTCATCTCTGGGGTGAACATCTGTGTGTGAAGGCAGGTCTCATTCTGCCCTGTTGAAGTGGCCTGGAAAATTGCCACTGACACCACACAGAGCATGAAAAGCAGGCCCTTGGTGTGTGATGCTAATGAAATTTCTCAGCTGATGAGGAGTGGGATTAGTGCCAGCCTCAGAAGAAGCATCATGCACCTAACTCTGAGTCTCTTGCCTACCTCAGCAGAGTGTTAATAGTGCCGGGTACTTGCCAAGCACAGGCAGGGCCCACCAAAAGCTCTTTCCTGGGGTATGTATTCACTGCACGGTTTTTTTCTAGACCATTAAGGTCACCTTTAAATCCTTGGAGAAGAAAACAGAGAGTGTGTTCAGCCTAGTGCATGTAGGACATAACAATATTGCTGTAGCTAAAGGAAATCTATTCAAGTCACTTTAGAAGCTCATGAAGACAAGATGGTGTTTCAGGGCAAATCCAGCTTCATGAGTTCAGATTAATTTATTTCAGATTGGAAAGAGAACTTAGATATGCCATTACTCTCTCCCTTTGCCATGGGACATCGCTCAGCTGGAGGGATCATATGAGCGTCTTTCACCACAGCCAGTCTCTGCCACTGCAGGAGCCACGGCTGTTCTCCTCAATCAGTCACAATCTCTGCTCACAGGAATCAGTTTCTTTTCTGAAAACTTGAATAACTGATCAAAATAAATGTAATGATGAAAGATAATGGCCTGAGACAACCAGGAGGTGAGGTTTGATAATCCAATGGCTTTCATTTACCTTTAAGTTCTCCTGTTTGGGCTTTTTCTGGGAATTGGAGAAAAAATACACGATGGGAAATGCCTTTGCACTTTCCAGAAGACTCTTCACCTGTGGCAAAGCAACTAAAGTGCCTCTTTATCTACCAGTGACAGGAGCACATCTGTGCCAGCCTGCAAGGAGAACATCCCAGCAGAGTCTTGCTGTTGCTTATTTTTATGCTCTGCAGGGACAGTCTGCTGCCTCAGCCTCATCACTTGCTAATCAAGCAACAAACAGATGCTCCCATCCTGCTCTGAATCCCTTAACTCTTCACTGCCACAGCATCAGTGGTTTCAGAGGCCAACAAACACCCTACCATCTTTCAGAGAACTAGAGCAACAGAATACATCACCTTGCTCAAAAGACCAGGGAATGGAATAGGATGTGACACCCATGACAGAGAAACGCAGGGCTCAGGAGGAGAACTTCAAAATATTCTAATTGAATTGTAATAATTCCGCCAGCTGCTGGCTCATCTTCTGAGCAGGGAGAAAAAGTCAGTCTGCTTCTCAAACACATTGCATGGCACTGTACCTTTCTGCTTTCTTAAGATGGCCACTGAGAGAACAGGAGAAAAAGCAGTTCCCTTGTGTTGAATCCTGTGCCTTTATTCTCTTTAACAGGCCACCTGGGCACTGCTGGCTCTCGGCTGGATCTTTGTGCCTGTTTACATCGCAGCAGGAGTAGTCACCATGCCTGAGTACCTGCAGAAGAGGTTTGGAGGGCAGAGGATACAAATCTACATGTCCGTGCTGTCCCTGATTCTCTATATATTCACCAAGATATCCGTATGTATCCAACTGAACACAACCCTGTGTCTAGGGCCGGGATAGGGCATCCTGGTACAAGGCAGGGCTGCTCAGAGAGAACTCAGATGTCCTTGAAAGGACCAGCTCAGCTCCCAGGAACAGTAGCAGTGTGTTAGTGTGCTGCTCCTGCCTCTGTATTGATCATGGAGACCTTTCCTAAGAGAGAGACAGAGCCCTCATTAAACAGCAACGCACAGTGAGAACTTTACAGGGATGTGCAGCTAATTACTAAACAGTGTAAGTACCACAGGCTGTCTGCCTACTTCTCCTCTTCTATCACATCAAACTTTAGGCAACAGAGACAGAGGAAGGGCAGCACTACCCCATCTGAATATTTGGCTGGCTGCATCTTGTAGGGATGAAATTCTCTTAAATGATTGTAAACCTGCTGTTGTTCTTGTAGCTGAGTTTTCAGCATTAGGTATTTTATGGTTGTTCCTCTCTCTTTCTCTCACTTGTCTTACATAAAAAGGGTACAGTGAAAGGGAGGTAAGTTCTGGCTTAAGACAAAACTCAGTATCTTTTCTGAATTGCTTGTAGCATTGTACCCTGCTGGTAACCAAAAACCAGTGTAGCCTGCTGGGTATTTCCCTCTTTTAAATGCCATTCAGAAAGAAACAGAAGTTATGCTCAGATATTTACTACCTATGCCCTTGGAGGGAGAGGAGTGCATTTGAGAGTCCATTACAGGGACTGAAGATGTCAGTCCTTTGTCTCCAGCTGGTTATCCCAAGGTCAGTAGAAGCCAGTTTTCACTAGACACTGCTGAAGTATTCAGATGTCAAATTGCCTTGGGAGACACTGACTGGAGATAAGACACTCAAGTGGCTTCAAGGTCCTTCTCCTAGGCTTATTATGTCTCAGGTCCTGGGAGGGACATTAAGAGGAATTCCAGGCTGGGAGTGTGGGATAGATTTCCTCCTCTAATGGGCAGCTCTTGGTCATGTCACCCACTTCTGACACCTACTGCCTCCAGCTTGGCTCTGCGGGATCAAAGCATTGCCCCTGGTGGCAGAGTGAGTGAGGTCTTGCAAAGAGGCGCTTGAAACTTCTTTACCTGTGAGGGATAAATGGCAACTGTCTCCTGCAGCAGCCCACAGTGAGCACAGCCACACAGCCAAGGTATGAAGCACAGTTGTCTTTCAGAGTGACCTTCAGCAGAGCAGTATTTGCCAGTGCTTTTCAGAGCAGGACCCTGGCCCTCGTCACTGCTGTTTCATCTCAGTGGTTTCTCCTCTGTGCAGCCAATTCACGCGTGGCTGACGGATGTGGCTGGGGGAGTTTATGGCCATGACAGGTGCTTTCTATTAAGCAGAGCTATTGTTTGTGGAGAGCTCATTTAGTGGCTGGCTGGACAGCAGGCACTTGGTAACAAGAAGGATTTTTCTCCCTGTGCTTTCTGCCCAAACACAGGTTAACAACCAGGGCACTGCAGAGTCTTCTTGGCTTGCAAAGAAAACAGAGATCTCAATAAACAGTGTTGTCAGAGGACTGATCCGGCATGGCTACAGAGGTGGTTGTGTTTCCTGCTGGGAAGCCAAGCCCCAGAAAGGGCAGTGACTCCCGTGGTGCTCTGGCTGTGCCTGTTGTGTCTCAGGCTTGCAGAGGTCAGGGGTTGCACTGGCTCCTTGTTTTCAAGGTGCTCATTTCAGACACTGCAAACAGAATTCTTGTCCCGTCCCTTCTGTCTCCCTTGATAAAGGTCCTCACCTGTATCTCACCCCACACCAGATTTGCAGGTGTCCTTCTACCTGCTTTCCCAACCTAAACATCTCCCATATCACTGCCTGCAATTTTGAATGATGTTATCTGTGTAATTCCAGGTTTCACCAGGTTCTGGTGTCACTCTCTCTGCCAGAAGGTCCAAACAAAACAGAGCTGATGGGGGTTTCTGTATTTCTAGTGAGGTCCTCAGCAGGTCTAACCTGTTTTTCTGGAGCCACTCTAATATGCTGAACTGCACAAACAGAAAAGCCACCTGTTGACCTTCTCAGATAAACAAATCATGATACACGACATCAGTGACTCTTTAGGAGTCTTTCAAGAGGGAGTGTCTCTGGACCATGAGGCCATGAATATGGGCTCTGCTATCCAGGGATGTCTTCACAGTCACCAAAAGGAGCGACAGTTTCCACCAGTGCTTCTCTGTGCCAGGGAGGATTCTATGACATGAAGATGGACTTTATTTTGATGACTTTTTGGTCCCTTGGTGTAGCACCTTCATTTTCTCCCTCCCTCTCTCCCAGACCCTGAAAGCTCTGACCTGGAGGAAAGTTTTTCCTTACAGCAGAACAAGGTTCAGAGCCAACAGCCCCAACAGCTCTTCTCCTCCCCTTCCAGTTCACCTTCGTGGTGTCCTCCCCTGTCAATGCTTTCAGCCGCAGAGGGCTGCAGGCTGCTTTATTAGATTTCACTTGCACGAAGCACAACTAATGCCAGACTGCCCTTGGGGTTTTTTTATTCCAGACAGACATCTTTTCCGGAGCATTGTTCATCCAAATCTCTTTGGGCTGGAACCTCTACTTGTCCACTGTGGTCTTGCTAGCAGTGACTGCTGTCTACACCATAGCTGGTAAATAGCTGATTTTAAAGGACACATTATAAGCTGGAGCCTAGGATGTAAGTTTCCCTTTTCCTACAGAGCAGAAAGAGTATTCAGGTCCTGGTCTGAGGGAGAGATTGTCCCAGTTGCTGGTAGTACCTGCCCTGTCACTCCCAGCTGTTGGAGACCTTTAAGTCTCCCTCTCTCCCCTCTTGGCCCAAGGGAAAGTGGTATGGGGGTAACATCACAGCTTTAGAGGATTTTTTAACACTGCACAAGGCTCGTGGCTCCCTCTGTGCAGGGTGTTACCACTGCCCATATTTGCTATTTTGTTGCCTTTCTGCAAAATTAGCAACTTTAGCTGTTAAGTTACTGAACTACCTCCAAGTCCTCTCATGAACATGGAAAACCCTTCATGCCATTCGTCATGGGAGGGCTTGTCACAGCTGCGGGCTCCAGGGGGCCAGCTCAGTGCCAGCTTCTCCCAGTGGGTCTGTCCTGAAATCCCAGGGCTGGGGCTAGAGAAAGCTTTTTTCCAGGTGAGGTGCCTGTTTCCCTGTGCTTGGTGATGCACTGACTGCTGTCTCTGGTTCTCCTGGCAGGGGGTTTGACTGCTGTGATTTACACAGACGCGCTGCAGACCCTGATCATGGTGCTGGGAGCTTTGGTCCTCATGTTCATAGGTAAGGGGAACCTGCACTGGCACCACGCAGCAGTTTAGCGGTCCCAAGGCCACTAGACCTTAGCAGGGTGCCTCACTCTTTCATGTGTGGTGCAGAAATGAGTTTTAACCACTCACAGAAGTGGTGCCAGCACAAGTCTCATTCTCCAGCCATCATACTTGCTTCTTCCTTTGCACTAACAGTACGGAGGTGAGGCTCTGGGTAATTTCACCTTGCTGGAGTTGCCAAAGAGCTTTGGAGCACTGCATTCTCAGAGCCAAATTCAGCTCTCATTAAGCCCATGTCAATTCAGAGTAATACTGCTGACCTCCGCTGTTGACTTTTGGAGTTACTGTGGGTTCATGTGGGCATAACCGAGCGTTATAAAAAAATTAAGACCAACAAGGAAATGAACTTCATCAGTCTTTGTTTTAAGCCTTGTTGGCAAACAGAAATATCTAAACCACGTATCTCTTTTTTCATGTTGTACCTTTCTGCTCTAGCTCTTGGAGGATGTAAGTATACTTTACTATAAGTAAAGACTAGATGCTGATGACATTGCAGGGATTAGGATCATGGAGATTTTCCTGCATTGAACATCTTCCAGAATGTGTTGTTTAAACCACAAGGACTCTGGGCAAAATCCAGCTGCCTTCTGTAGAAACCTTGACTGCAAAAAGCAAGGGTGGAATGAAAAGTAAAGGAGATAAGAGGAAGATAAAAGAAAAGTAGTCACGAGACTCAGATAAGATCATAACTTTGCAAGATGCACCAGCCCTTAAATCACTGGCATTTTCTTTACAGGATTTGAAAAAGTTGGTTGGTATGAAGGACTTCAGGAGAAATACAGCACAGCAATACCAAAGATCACAGTCCCAAACACGACCTGCCATCTCCCACGTGCAGATGCCTTCCATTTGTTCAGGGATCCCATCACAGGAGACATTCCCTGGCCTGGCCTTATATTTGGTCTCTCTGTGCTGGCTCTTTGGTGCTGGTGCACTGACCAGGTAAATAAAATCTTTCCCTCAGCAGACAGACCACCACAGTGTTATTTTTAGTCCACTCTTCAGTCTGTGGTTCTGTGAGCTGAAAAATCCCTGTGCCTCAATATGCAGGAGTTGCTACCTTTTTTACTGGTCTAGACCAGAATGTCTCACTCCTTTCACCTTCTCAGCAAGCTGCTAATTTTATGCACTTCTTAGTGCAGTAAGAACAGGTTATTTTCATCCTTCTTTTTCCCACTGTGGGCTGGTGAGTACTGGGTATCTTCATGCAGTTATCATGACAAGGATATAAAAATGTGAATCTGGAGCTGGCTCTGCTGTGACCTTGAGTGACCTGCAGACAATATTTCTCCATTCATAGTCCCAGATGTCTTATGTCCCTTATTCCTTTCCAAGCTACAAACCAGGAAAGCTGCGTGTGTATCTCAAGACGCGGTGCTTCTGGACTTCCAGATGGGATAATTATAAAACCCCACCACTGAGCTTTTACCAAAACACCCACAGTTTGCTTCATTCTGTGTCTCTTGCTGCCATACAGCTGCTGTCTCCAGCCCGCAAGGTGGCTTCATTTCAGTCAAGGGTGAAATTATTCCTGTAAAGGAAATTTCCACGCTGCCCTCTCCTGTAGCCTGTGGACTGAGCTCTGAGCAGTGGCAGCAGGCTGCAGTCAGCGAGGTGGGAAAGCTGTCCTTGGCATGCAAAACACCCTGGGATCCTGTGGGATGAAAGTCATCCATGAGAAGGAGAGACAGAGAGAGAATGGACCCCGCTCTCTCTGTTGTGCTTCTGTTTCATTCTCTGCTCCCTTTCTGCACTGATTGCAGGTGATAGTCCAGAGGTCTCTCTCTGCCAAGAACCTCTCCCATGCCAAAGGTGGATCAGTGCTGGGAGGATATCTGAAAATCTTCCCTATGTTTTTCATTGTCATGCCAGGAATGATCAGCAGAGCTCTTTACCCAGGTAAGCCTTCCCATCTTCCTTGACACGGGGCTCCATACCAGCTGTGAGCACTAATCCCACACAGGTCTGCCAGCACTTTTACACCTTAGAAACTGCTGTCCTGCAGGCATGTTCATAGAGATTCCTGTTGCACCGTGGTGTTTCCAAGCCCTCCCTCTACCTCCAGTTCTCCCACAGTGGCATAAGCCACTGGGAGTAGCCATAAGGGGCATAGTTTGCCATTGGGGTCATTTAGCTCCATGCTGTGGACATTGCATCCATCTGTCTGTGTGGAGGCAGTCAGTGAAATTAAATTCATGGAGCACTGAGGTTGTCCTTCAGATCTTATGGATTACATCCATTAGGTATTTTGGAGAGTTTTAGCAGTCTACCATACAGATTCATTCAGGTCCTGGTGGATTAGGCTAAACGAGCCTCCCTTATATCCCAAGGAGTTCTCATTGCTGGTGTCCCCAGAGCCTTCCCCTTCCCAGGAAGGATACCTTGGTTAGAAGGACCACTCCCAGAGGAAAGAGCCTCTCTCCCAGATTTCCTAAATATGAGTAAGTGAGCCTCCAGCATCCCTGGGAACCCAGCTGACAGGTTCATGGAAACAGTCCAGTTCCCACAAGTGACAAATCATCAAGGATTACAGTTACGCAACACCCAGGAGAGTTTTAGGTGTACCCTGAACAGAATTTCAAAATGTCATCCCAAAGTTTCACCTCTGTTATATGATATAAAATGTTTTTCAGCTCCACTCATTGTAGCTGTATTCCACCTCTGAATTTATGTGAAATTGCACAAGGCATCAGGATTTGTTCTCTTGATCTAAACAGTCTATGGCTCAGTGGGGTTTGCACTGACTCCCTGTTGTTCCCCTGTGCTACACAGATGAAGTAGGCTGCGTGGACCCAGACATCTGCAAGAGGGTCTGTGGAGCTGCTGTGGGTTGTTCCAACATTGCCTACCCCAAACTGGTGATTGAACTCATGCCTGATGGTGAGAAACACCCTTGTGGAGCTAGGCTTGAGCCAGGCTGTGCAGGGGGGATCAAGCTGCCCTCACCCATCCTAAGCATGTGGAAATCTTACTGCAGATTTCAGACAGCAGGATGGAAAAAGCAGTGCTCAGAGGCCCAAGGTCTAGTCCTGATTCCCCTTCTGTGTTTGTCTCTCACAGGGCTCCGGGGCTTGATGATTGCAGTGATGATGGCAGCCCTGATGAGTTCCCTCACCTCCATTTTCAACAGCAGCAGCACCCTCTTCGTTGTCGACATCTGGCAGCGGGTCCGCAGGCAGGCCTCGGAGCAGGAGCTGATGGTTGTGGGCAGGTCCTTACATTTATTTATGTCTCATTCTTCTCATCATCTGTTCTGGGTGCAGCATTTACATCCTCCAGGCTGCACTCACTGAGAAAAATCTGGTGCCTGTAATAGAGAGCACGAGCACAGCTTGGGAAAGAGCATTGCATTTTCCACCTCCTTGGGTAGATCTGGTCAAGGAGAAACTCTGTGTGTTCCACTGAGCTGAGCAGATAATTGCCTTTCTTCTCTCTAAACTTATTATAAATTCTGCTTTAAATGTAACTTTTAGGAAAGCTGAAAGTGCTCTGGAGTCGTTGTCACCAGAGGTCTATAAAAAGGTGTTATTTTTGTATCAGACAGGAGTGATATGTTGCAATTGCTTCTTTTTTTTTTTTTTTTTTCTCCACAGAAAAGTGCAGAGCTGAGCCTGCCAGCTCTCAGTCTCTGTGGTAAGTTGTAGTGTCCTTTGCAGACAAGCTTTGGTGCTGCATTATATCAGGGGCATATAAAGTTCTCCTCCAGACAGGGGAATTTAGGCTGCATTCAGTGTGTTTGTGGAGCTTTTGCTCTCCAGTCATCAGCATTAAGTTCTAAACTTTGCTGAGGGGTGGCTGAAGGCTGCAGGCAAGCTCACACTTCACCATGGCAGAGTGGTGAGAGGACAAGTACCTCCTGCTCAGCAATATGGACAAACCTCTGTGACACACAGTGCAAAGGTTACTATATTCACCTGAGACCCCAAACACAATTTTAAAAAGTAGCAAACAAGTTGGAATTTGGCAAGGGCAAGAGATTGAGCACATTACCTGCTTGGAAAGGTGGCAGAAAGATTGCTTCCATGAGCTTCCAGCATCCTCTTTCTGTCACATCCAAGAGCCAAGGTCATTGAGACCATATCACACTCTAGGACACACCAGGCTCACCACGGGAGAACAATCTTCTCTTTTCCTGTGTACACAAGGAAAGGTTCTTGAGAGTGATCTGTGGATTTTTTCTTAGGAAATTCCAAGAGCAACTGGGAGTGTGTTTTGTTTAACTCTGCCTACAGAGTTAACACAATTTTATCCTTCTCTTTCAGAGTCTTCATCCTCATCCTTGTGGTCATCAGTATTCTCTGGATCCCAATCATTCAATCAGCCAACAGTGGAAAGCTCTTTGACTACATTCAGTCCATAACCAGCTATCTGGCCCCACCAATCACAGCCCTCTTCATCTTGGCAATCTTCTGCAAGAGGATTAATGAGCCTGTAAGTGAAGTGTCAACAACCAATTGATACATGTATTTAATTTGAGAAAATAAATAAGTATCTCTGCCCTCAGTACTTAGCCTTTGTAAACTCGGAGCCAGTCCAGCTAAAGTGTGACAATTAGACAGCCTTTCCCTGGTGTGCATTAGTGGATCTTAGCCCAGGGTCTAGTGGGTGTGGGTTTGCTTCTAAGAAGTCCCTGCAAGTGCCACTTCTTGGCAGCCCCATTTGAAAGCATGAAAGGGAAGTTGTTCTGCCATTTAGGGATGATGTGTCAAAGTCTCATTGGAGGAGTGTTGTTAGGAGGAGATTCTTGCATTGTTTGTGCTCTATCTGCTCCATGTTCAAGGGCAGAGAGAGAAAATGAGGATTTTTACCTGAAAAAATTCTCCTTTGATGCACATCACTGTGGATTTCCATCAGGCATAAGAAGGCTTGGGAAAGAAGGAGAGGAGAGGGAGAACTACAACCAGAGTTAATTTGCAGTGACCTTTTCTCTGTGCTTGCCTTTCTCAGGGTGCTTTCTGGGGCCTCATGGCTGGGCTTGCTGTGGGTCTGGTTCGGATGATCATGGAGTTCATTTATAGCCCCCCGTCTTGTGGGGAGGAGGACAGGAGACCAGCTGTGCTAAAGGACTTGCACTACCTCTACTTTGCCCTCATCCTCTGTGCCCTCACTGCCATTGTCACCGTCCTCATCAGTCTCTGCACCCCACCAATCCCTGAAGAAAAGGTAAGTGACTTGCAGTGACGCCCTTTTCCCAGAGCCCCCGTTTGGGTACCAAAAATCCCTGCAATCTGCCCTTTTCTGTTCCTCCAGTGGCTAAGAAATGGTGTGTAATGCATATGCTGCCAAGAAGCCCTTGCTCCTCAGCTCTGTCTATTCCCCAGGTTGCAGAGTGTTAATGCTGCTGAGCACTGAGTGCTTCAAATTGAGTGTGAGTTCCCATGCTGTGCCCAGAGCTGGGCAGACACCACAGCCCATCACAACTGCAATAGAAAGAAAAGAAGAAGGGGAAGGAGATGGAATCACATTACAGAGCACTGCTGAGGAGGAATTAAATATATCTAATTGTAGCATCTAGCCTGTTTCAACAGAGCCAGCATCAATCTTGCAGGCAAACAAGATTAATATCTTTTGCAACACGGGCGTTTAGGAAAATAACATTTTGTCCCAATGTGATCTCAATTAAATTTAATAACTTTGAGGGAAGTACAACTTTCTTTTACTTAGCACATTAAAATGGTGCAGAGTTGGGAGGTTTTATATTATAAAACCTTAAAGCAACTTTTCCCAGTCCCAAGTATTAAAGCAGCTGCCAATATAACAAAACTGCCACCTACCTCTCAGCAAAGGTTACTGGATAGATTAAAAAGACCTATTTTTTCTTGTCTAACTGCATGGGAGAGAAAATGCTATGATGGCATCAATCTGTTGCTTCCTCATAACTTGTAAAGCATTAACCAGCTCCATCAATGTTTGATGGAATGTTATAGGTGTCAAAGACACCCCGCTCCTAAAGATTACATGAAAGCAGGTGCTCAGATAGCAGAGAGGAGGGGGGAGAGAGGCTGTCTTTGTGTCTGCTTGGAGATAAACTCTCAGCTTTTATTAGCTATCAGAGGATCCACATGGGAGAGAGAAATACTGGCAAGGAGACACCATTAGTTCTGCTGCTTACGTTGTTCACGGCTGCTCAGGGGTGGCCAGATGGTTGCCAGCAATTAATTACTGTGGTTTAATGAGTTCCCACTCATCATCTGACCTGTGATAGCTAAACATGTGCAGTGCTCCCTGCCCACAGCAATAGCAAGATAAGATGCATTAACACAGCACTGGTGAACAGTGAGCGTCACACCAGCAGTTCAGGAGATGGAGAAACTGGCCCCAGCACCTCCAGGCTTTTTAGTCTGACCTCAGAGGTATGAAAACATTTAAAGCATCTCCTAAGAGGGGGAGTTCAGGATGGAGGCCACTATAATAGAATTAGGGAGAGAGAGGTTACAATCTTAAGAGATTCCCCAGGGGAGATTTTCAGTGGTATTTCTGCTGAAATGTGTGAGTTTATAGGTGCTGGAGGTAAGTGGCCTTATTTTACACATTCTTCAAAAAGACAGGGGTATGGCCAGGGAGGACAGGATTTTGTCTGAAGCAGCTGTGTGCAGCTATCCCAGAGGAACAAAGGACGAGATGTGGTGGCTGCCCCGCCTCAGGTGCAGCTGGAGAGCCAGGGAGGGAGGAGAGCTTGCTGAAGAGCAGCACTGGCCAGGAGCTAACATCAACTGGACTTTCTGGGGGAAATTTTCTCAATAGGGATGTTCAGGATAGCCTTTTGGTATGTCATGGACCCCACATAGTGCTGAGCTCAGCGCTTGACCTCTGTGTGAAAGACTCTGTTGTAGAAAATGAGTGAGAATTAATGATACTGCCTGTGGCAGTGAGAGGCTGAACACAATCATCTGATATTTGTGATGACCATCCCGTGAGCCCCCTGTCCCTCAGTATCTTCCCACCACAAGGAAAATGGGATGGGCTGCCAGGAAATTCGTGCCACTAAGCAGTTTTTCCCTCTCTCCATAGCTCAGTAGGAATGGGAGAGTCTGTCCCCATTTCTTTTAGTCTGATTCCATTCAGTTTCTACTATTTATTCCTGATTTCAACAGGAAAATCTGCCCTTGTTCCTCAGAGAACAGCCAAAGGGAAGGTGTGGGGTTTGACTGAGGCAGGTGACAACATTGCTGGGTTTCTGCCTGTGTGGCACAAATCTGAGTGGGCAGCACTGAGACCAACATTTTTCATTTTCCTGGGTCAGACCCACCCCAGGTTTGCCTTAGACATGAGCAGAGGTGTGGGCTTGCACCATCACTGCTGGTGACATGGTTTCTCATGGTTTGTTCCCTCATCTCCAGCGAGTCTGTGGCTGTGCTGAGGTGGGTCAGGGACAGAAGGGTTTAGGGAAGGAAGGGCAGGAGGCTGAGATCAGGGTGGACATGCCAGGCTCTAACTCTCTGGGTAGAAAGTGGCACCTGGCCTTTGTGTTTGGCCACTATTTACTTGGCATGCAAGTGGGCAAATCTGTGGTGAAGAGCCTGAGTGTCCCCATGACAGTGTCTGGGAGGGGGAGGCTGTGCTGGTTGTCCTGGATGAGGATCTCTGAAGCTTTGGTGCTTCCGGGTTAATCAATTCCCTTCCTGAGCCTTGGATATTTCTCCTCTAAGACTCGCACAGGGCTGGTTCTGCTTGTCTTTACCTGCAGTGCTTGGAGATGGAATGATGAAAGACATGGTACAGGAGCTAGGAATTGTTTTGTCAAGCAAAAAGAGTAGAAAAACAAGCGAGCACAGACAAAGCCAAGGAAATACAGTGATAGATCATACCTCAGCAGATGTAAATCAGCACAGCTCCATTGCCTTCAAAGACCAGGAACAGCTGTTGAGCACGGATATGTCGCTTTACACCAGCTGAGGATCTACACTGGACTACTTTAAATATTGAATCTCAATGCTTTTGAGATAGTAAATGGGCAAAAGGAGAAAAGAGATTTGTATCTGATGTTAGAGTGGTACATCTAATGTTCCTGGCTTTAAATGAATTACAATCTGAGAACTGCAGGCTGCAGCATTTTCTCCTGCTGTTTTGGACACTCTCCCATCCCTGTGGTGATTGATGCTGTGCTGGAAAACAAGTATGCAAGGAATTTGTTTGGTATGCTCCAGAGTTCATATGTCTTCATTGTAGGTAGTCCATATTGTGTCACGCCGTCCTTGAAAACCCTGCAAAAGAGCTTACAATTAAATTTGAGACTGTGAAGCTGAAACACAACTGTCAGGTGCCAGATGGCATTTTGGAACAGAAGGATTTATTCTAGTTTACAAACAACAAAAGAAAAACTTTGCTGAGTTCTTGCAAACTCCCTTGCCCAAGGAGACTGTGAGGGTGGAAAGGGAGGGGAACAGCGCACAAAGCACCGAGTGCTGCACCAGCAGGTCAGCTCGCCAGGGGTCAGGGCTCACCCAGACAGGCTGATGGATTGGCAATTCCACCCGGTGTACTCTGGGGTTGGGAGGTTTTCCTTGTGTCTTGAGGTGTGGCTTCAGTGGCTCCTCTTGGTGCACAGCTTAGGAGGAGCCCCAAGCCCGCCTGGGCTGGCCTGAGCCCACCCTGAGAGCTCCGAGGTGCTGCAGCTGGAGCTCCCACAGCATCATTTGGTGCCACTGAGAGCCAGACATGCTCAGCTCTGTGGGTGCTGACAGGAGCAAACTAAGGGGGGACACAGGGCTCCCCAGGACCCAGCACAAGGCTCCCTCCTGCTTCCCTGCCCTTGGACACGGTGGCTTCAGGCAGCACTTCCCAGGTCCCAGTCAGTAAAGCTGACACAGCTCCCCTGTAGGCAATTCTTAATTATGAATTTGCCTGCTTTCTCCAGGCACCCAAAACACGTGGGTGATGGGGATGATGCCATGAGGTTCCCTGTCTCTATGCTGCTTTCCATTGGGAATTGCTTCCCTCTGGAGTCTGAGCCCCAGGTACACCCCAGCCTTTGCAGATTTTGCTGCAATGTGAAGAGACAGTGATTCAGGGACACGTGAGGAGAGGAGAGAAAAGGAAAAAAGTTTTGGAAATCCTTTAGTACCCTGAAACTTTACTGTGTTCCAGTGACATTTCCTAAGTGATTAAAAAAAAAAAAGAATCCCCGAGAAAGATGAGGATCATCAAATCAAAGCAATTTAGCACTTCATGACAAGAAAGATTAGCCCTGCCCAGTGCTCATCTCAGTTGAAAATGATTTAAATAAAGCTATAAATCTTCTGGAAATTATGCAACATTTCGTGTCAGCCGGAAGCTTCTGCCTGGATTTGTGTGTGCAAAATACAAAAATTAAACTCACGTTCCTTTGTCAGTGACCCACTGGAGACGTTCATTCCCACATGGGCAGAGCAGGGAGCCAGCTGCTCCTGGGGCATGTGTGACTGTGCCTGCCCTGTTGTCACCAGGGCACCTTTGCACTGCCCCCTCTGTGCCCCTCTGCCAGGCAGCGTGGGCTGGAGAGGGGGGGCAGCCCCTGGACCTGGCAGCAGCATTTGGGAGGGATGGATGAGCCTGTCCCTGCTGCCTGGCCTGGCCAGGGCAGGGGTCAGGGAGAGCCATAGAGATCCTGGGCATGCCAAGGTCAGCCCCAGCAGCAGCAGGCCTGGCTCTACCCCAAATCCCTGAGCCCCTGGGGTGTGTAACACCCCCCAGCTGCTGAAGGGCCACTGAGGTTTGCAAGATTGATGTCTCCTGTGCACTCCTGTGTTCCAGGTAGAAGACTTTCAAGCTTGCTGTACAATAAGAGTTTCAGAACTTGGGCATTTGTAAAGCAGACTGATCGTCCTTTGTGACTTTCTGCAGAGACAGGCAATGTCTTGTACTGGCCCATCAGAGAAATCTGAAATTAAAATATAATCTTTTGAGGGTGCAACAGCTGTCTGTGACTGACTGTATCCATAGAGGGTATCTTGGCTTCTTTTCTGATTTATTTTTATTTATTTGACTTTATTCCCCTTCCCTTTTGGAGGGCTGTCTGGACAGACCATCATTATTTCAGATCAGTCTCATGAGCCTTGCAAATAGGAAGCTGCTTCTCCAGTGTCTACTGAAAGGTTACTTCTTGAAGAGACAGGGATGGAACAGATTATTTTTAAAAATGGAAGGAGAGAAACCAGATTATTTTACACTTTTTCCCAGCTTTTCAGCTCCAGCTGGATGGTGCCAACCTTCTTCTCCAGGGTGTGGGCACATGTGCAGAAAGGAGGAGAGGGAAAAGTGGGAGACCACCCCAAACAGGACTCAGCACCACCTTGGACTAAGGAAGGAGATGACTGGGAAGCCACTTTGGGACTCACAGGCAGTGACCAGTTTCTCTCTGTTCCACTTTGCAGCTGGGCAGCCTCACGTGGTGGACCAGGCACAGAAAAGCACCTGCTATAAACCTGAAAAACTGCAAGAGTGAAGCAGCACAGATCAGCCCAGAACACCCGGTAGAAGCTGCGGCTTCAGGAGATACGGAGGAGGCAGGTAGGGGTCTGTCTGTGAACAAACACACTCCCGTGCCTGGGAGTGCACAGCCAGGATCCCATGCAAGTCCCAAAATCTCATGAGGGGCCACCTGGTGCATTCACTGGAGCTGGGGCTTGTATCTACAGTTTTAAGGACGTGACAAATGAAAGTGTTGTGGCTCTTGGTCCTCCCAGCCTACCTTCATGTCACAGCCCTTGAATGGCTCAGAAGAGCTGCTATTCCTGAAAAAAAAGAGCACCAAAATAGCAGCACAGTCTGAGGGGAAAAAGAGACCCTGGGAGCAGACATGTGCACTTTGAGGGCATCCTAGAATGAACCCACAAGCCCCACTTTTCTCATTTCCATGATGCTGATAGGATTTTTCATCTTCCCTTAGGATGTAAGCCACGGTTAAAACCCAGACCTTAAATAGCTGCGTGTCCTACCAGGGGTGTTTAATAGGAAGGAGGGCAGAGCAAAGTCAACTTAAAGAGTTGTCAGGAGACAGAACAGTAGCAGGAGATGCTACATAGGCAAGTTCTTTTCAGAGTGGACAGAGCTTTATTCTGCAAATCTATTAAAAAATGCAGCTTTCTGGTTTTGAGCTTAACCTTCGAAGGTTACAGAGCACAAACCTCAGAATCAAGACACACACAAGATTTCTTCACTCCTTCCATTTGCTGGTCAGTCCAAAGGACACTGGAACCAATCACAGCTAAGCTAAAAAGAAGTGAACATTTAACCAAATCCCTTATTTTTGTTTCCCCAATAAGTAAGTACGCTTGGGTAGTAATAATAAGTAGAGTAAGTTTGGGTTTAAGTCAAATGCAGTAATTCAGCATTATTTTTTATTTCTTACCAATTCCTATTTCACTAGCTCAGATTTTCATAAACAAATATCTTGTTATTTTGGTGATTAGCAGAGATGAGGAATGAGATGTGAAACACAGCAGCTGACAGTTTAATGAGGGTTTGTTCTGGGTAACGCCTTTTTTCAAGGCCCAAAACATCCTGAATTTCAAAAAAAGGTTATATTTGGAAAGAACAGGGAGTGAAATACACACAGCACAGGACTGACAATTAAAACACACACTTCACCTGGCAAGCCATGTGTAATAAACAAGCCAGGATACAAGCCAGGATATCTCTAAATGGACCATCATGCTGTCAGGAATTTTTAAAAGTGGATGGAATCTGGATTGGGGAGGAGAGGGAAGAGGTTTGTTAATTAACTAATGAGTGATTTGTGTTGCAATCAACTGACTGCAATCAGGCTGTGCTGTACATGATTAAGGGAGACTTTTCCTTTTCCTTTTCCTTTTCCTTTTCCTTTTCCTTTTCCTTTTCCTTTTCCTTTTCCTTTTCCTTTTCCTTTCCCTTTCCCTTTCCCTTTCCCTTTCCCTTTCCCTTTCCCTCATCATCTTGCATCTATTAGGGTGCCTCTCAAGCCCCACTCCAGACTGGCCAATGCACCTCCAAAAGATTGGGAGAAGGGAGAGAAGAGTCCCAGTAGATTCTAACAGCCATGTTTTGTCCCCCTCTCGCAGCAGCCAAGCCTCCCTGCTGGAAAATGGTGTATTTGTGGTTCTGTGGTCTGCCCACCAGCCCCACACCCACCCTGTCCCAGGAGGAGAGAGCTGCCCTGGAGCAGACACTCACCAGCATCGAGGAAAAGCCCCTGTGGAGGATTGTGTGCAATGCTAATGCCATTCTCCTGCTGACTATCAACATCTTCCTGTGGGCGTATTTTGGCTGAGCTGGGGTCGGGAATCTCGTGGCTTTGGCTGCTCTCCCCTTCCTGTCTAAGCTGGCAGCAGCAGGTGACAGAGCCCCTGGTTACAGGCTGCTGGCACATGGCAGCACAGCCCTTCCCTGGAGGCACCGCTTGCTGGGAATGGCTGTGGGGCTCAGTTTCTCTATGAGGGGTGACGAAGACTCGGCACTGGCCACATCTGGGATGCAGGGGATGTGTGGGGTCAGGTTTAAGGGTGCAGAGCTGAGCGCAGCAAGGAGCAAAGGCTTCGGAAAGCCCAGCTGTGGCATGGCTGGGGCCTATCTCAGGGCTGACTTTGCACTGCTGTGCTTTGGGGAAGGAGTTCTGGTTTACACTGGCAGAGGGAAGGAGACTTAAACACTACCTGTGGTTTTTTATATGGCCAAAATTCAGATGGGATCAGAGGGATTAACTCAGCAGTGACAGCCTTGCCTCCCACAGCCTCCCCAGCCACCTTTGTGGGACCCCTCCCACCCCACCCCACCCCTTGTTGGCATCAGCAGTGGGGACAGGGGGCTTCTTCCTGCTCCCCGAGCCCCCCATCCTGCCCCCTCTGCTGCACGAGGGCTGGGCTTACACCAGCCTGAGCCTGTTTGCTCACGGGACCGATGCTGCCCCTTAACAGCATTTCCAGCAATAAAGGTGCCTCGGTAACCAAGCCAGTCCTGACTGTGGGTTGTGGTGGTGACCTGTCCTGCTCTGACACACAAAGGGCTCCCTGGGACCACAGTGACCTGGCTGTGGCAGGGAAAAGAAAAATCCTTCCTTGGGGCCTGGCTCAGGATCTTGCTTTTTTGAGCAAGTTCAAGCTCCTCGGACCCACCTCAGGGCCATCACAGAAGGTGGCACAGCCAAAATCTTTGAAACCACGAAGAGACAGCAACACCCACTGTTAACATCTGTGCCTGGAGAAGGCTGAAAATGCCCACAGGGATGTGACCCTGCATCCAAAGGGCAGGTCCAAGTGACTGTGGGCTGTGTGGGGAGGTGAGGGCACACAGAAGAAGCACAGCACCATGAAGATGAAGAAAATGAGTCATGAGTCAGCAAGGAGGGAAGAAACAAGGCTCTGTTTCCACCAGGCATGGGAAGGTTGGGCCATGATTCCTCTGCTTGCCCCCAGTTTGGATGGAGCAGGATGGGTTTGTGATGGCCTCACGCAGGTTAGTTTAAGCATTCACTCATTCTAAGAGGAAAAAGTAGATTTCTTTTGAAGAAGGGAGCTCTCAGCCCCATGAGCTGCCCCTCCATCTCCACAGGAAGAGGCACATGACACAGAGCTTGTCTTGCCTTTCCACTATTCAGTTTCAGGCAGGAGATGCCCAGATCAGAGGGTGCCTCAAAATATTTGGAGAAAATCAAGTTACCAGCAGTGATTAATAGCTGGCAAATGTCTAATAAAAACAGGTACATTTTTAGTGCATTTAGAAATACCAGGGCTCTCACCTCCTCACCCTGGGCCACAGAGACCCTCAGCAGCTCTCAGCTCAGTGGGTTTATTAGCTTTTTTGGACCACACATCCATGGGGACTGCAACACAGAGCAGGATGAGGAAATTGGGGCAGTTTTTCAAATGTTTGAGATTGTTTTTTTTCCCCAAGAAAAATTCAGTTTTGCAGAAAGTAGAACTGAATTTTGCTAAGCCTTTTTTAATGACAAAATATTTTTTATCTTTGGTTATGTGATGAGTTTTTCCCCTCCCCATCTCACCCCACGGATCCTTGAAGGTAACTTTTCCTTTAAAATGATGATGTTGATGTTGGTTAAACAAAGTAATGCACTTTGAGAGCTGTGACTGCATCTCTGAGCTTGGCCCTGAGGAATGGAGACACCCACACTGCCAGATGCAGCCAGCTGTGCACCCTCAGGAGGAACACATTTCAGTGGGAAACTTATTTGATTTCACTACTCTGCTTTGATGCACTGAAGTGAAACAAAAGAGAAAAGAATGATTGGGGAGGGGGAGTCTGACAGGTTTTATTGAAATAAAGCAAAGTTGTCTCAAAACATCTTGACCTTTGCTTGTTTCCTAGGAAAACAGTGTAATTAGCTGAAAAAAAAATTAAAACCAAATAAATCAAAAAATGAAACCCCAGCTGAACAGGAGCACTGTGCAGCCTGGCTGTGGCAGCAGGGGATGAGTTGTGGTGTCCTAACAAGAACACATCTCTCTCAGGCTGTAACCAATATCCAAGTGCATTGGCAGCAGATGTTATTAATGATGCCAATACATATTTTCTTATTAATCTTCCATACTAGGCTTGTGTCTATCTGCAAATGATTATCATTCATTTTCCTGACAAATCTATCAAGATCATTTATTACTGTTAGGCAAAGGATCTTCTTTTAAACAAAGATTAATAACATTGCATTTTATCTGGCTGGCTGAGCCAAAGGAAATGAAATTAACAATGAGCCCTACAAACATGTCATCACTTTAATTTACCGGAAAATATTTTAAAATGTTATTTAAAAGAATATACGCTGTGGTGGGCACAGTTTATTACAAAGGAAAGGAATCAAACCACAGGCATTTTAGCAGGGTGGAGGGTAAGCAAACAGGGCACTCTGTGTTCTCTGGTTCCTCGCACTGGAGTTCTGGGACAAGGAGGGAGAGGCACCCACAGCCCTGCTGCCACGCACAGATGAGCACCTGCCCAGGGGAATTGCAGCTGGAGGTCCCTGCTTGTCAGTTAAGGGGGATCCTAACCAGGATCACAGCTCTCACTGCTGCGGGGAGCACTGCCCTCCCTGTGTTCCTACAGAAGGGAACTCCACCAGGGTAAAGCTTGTGGGGCTCTGAGGGAGAGGAGGGCACGTGTGTGCTGAGTGCCAGCACCCTTCTGTATTTTTGGTCCCCAGGAGGAAAAGAAACAAACTCACTAAATTTACGTGGTTTAGTTGCCTTTCTTCTGCACTCTCTTCTAACTTGAGTAAAATAACAAAATGAAAATAATAACAACAACAACAACAATAATAATAAATATACACCTATCAAAATCCTCTTCCTACTTTTACTGGTACGGGTCTAGAATCCTTCAAGGGGAGCAGGGAGGCCTGTAGACATCCCATGGCTCTTTAACTCCTGCCTTGGGATCCTGTATCACACCTGAAGCCACCTTCATGCCTTCCCTGAGCTGTCTCGAAGGCAACTCCAACAGCTCTGTGTGTCCATCTCCACCACAGCTCACAGGGGTGATTGAAGCGCGTTCCATCTGCCACAGGCTGGCACCGAGCTGCCACTGCTGCCATTCCAGCACAGCCCAAGATCTCAGCAGCAGGAGCTGAAATTCCAGGCAGTGCAGGATCACAGCCCTGCTGGCCAAGCAGGGCCAGATGGCACCACCATGCCAAGGACAACAAACAGTTATTAAGTTGTCAGAGCCTGAAGCAAAGTCAGCCAGAGCTGCCGAGTTGGTGCCATCTCTGATTCCCAGGAACAAGCTGTCCCCAAAGACACTGCAGAAAGGCTCCTGGAGAGGGCACTTGAGCAGATCTCTGTGAGCCACAGGGTATCCCCCGAGGAGTCCCTGTGCCACAGGAGCAGTGTGGAACAGTGCACATGTGTGTGCAAAACAGGAGCATCTGCACACGCAATGCCCAGCTCCTGCTCTGGGGTTTCTCTGCTGGACTGCAAAAGGATCAGGCGCTGGGATGGAGATCATCAGGAATGGTTCCTCTGCCACTCTGGTTTAGACTAAGCCAGCAAGCAATTCTTTATTTCTTTATTTTTTTATTTCTTTATTATTTCTTTATTTCTGTGGGAAGGACCAGGGTAACCATTTTAAGAACCCCATAATTATTGCCACACGTTCCAAAAAGAAATGCTGTTCTGTTACTTGCTCCTGTGGCTTCCACAAAAGCAGCATCCAGTTAAATATGTGAGACTCACAACCAGCTCACACAGTGCAATAGCTCAGTTTGAAGAAAAAAATATTCTGCTGGAAGCAGAGCAAGTAGCAGTGTCAATTTTTCATTAACCTACAGCCACTGTCTCTGTAGACTTACAGCTATAAGTAAGATTACTGTTATAATTTTTTCTGGTCCCTAAGGGAAGGGGAAAAAAAACCTACTCAAAACTTTTAAGGTCATTAAAAATCCACCTTTAAATTGGAGGTAGTTCCAGTTTACTTTCATATTTCAAAATCAAATCTTAGCTGCAGCCTCACATCAAAGCAGAAATGTCAGTCGCTTTGTTTCTACTTCTGTGAAAGAAGTTCCAGCTTATACACGAGTTGAATGCCAAGTAAATAGATTTTCCTGGGGAACAAAGGCAGCTTTCTTTTGTTTGTTTTAAACATATGTAAATAGAGTCCCAGGGGCTGAGCTGCCTGTCATTTCAACCAGGTTCACACTCATGTCACTCCAGCTAGTGATTTCTGACTGACCTCGACCTCGGGTCAGGACTACAGAAGTTTCCCTCCCCACTCCTCCACAGCCACATCAAGCAGCTGCTCATGGTCTTCTCTTCTGGTCTCACACCTCAGCACAGGGGAAGCAGACTAATACAGATTCCTTTTTTGCCAGTTTCTTATTCTGTTGGGTTCTGTTTTCTTTTTAAGCTAGTTACTAGTTAGAGAATCACAGAAATACCCTGCTGCTCTGTCAAAGCTGCTGTGGTGGTCCTGAAATCTCTGGGCAGAGCAGAGCAGTGCCTGGAATCCCTGGATACCACCAGTGACCAGTTGGGCTGTGCCCACACACCAGCCATGGATTAAAGGCTGGTGGCACCCACTGGTTCAAGCTCAAGATGATGGGAGACAGAGAAGAAACAGGAATGAGTTGGTAAGAAAAATGACCTTTTTTGATTTTTTTGGGTGTTTTTTTTTTAGCAGAAGGTCACCATCACTCTTGAGCTTCCTCTTTTCAGTACCAGGCACTTAAGGAGTGGAGCATTATCCTCCTCAGAGCCAGAAGACACCAAAGAGGAGCAGGATCCCTGCACATGTCCACCTGCTCCCACTCCAGGGGTCAGAGCTTGGTGCAAACAACACTGAGGGCAGGGTTTGATCCCTGTAGGAGCCACGCACTTCAGAGTTGGCCTTGATGGTTCTCGTGGGTCCCTTCCAGCTCAGAATATTCTGTGAAATCTACTCAGTTTTTTTTTTAATTTAAACCAGCGGATCAATGCAAAATCGAGCACTTCATGCTTGCAATTTCCAAATGACTTGGGTTATATCTCAATCTTCAGCACTTGTTTTGGGTGTAAGACTGGGTAGCACCAGGGATGCATCAATTTATAGGCTCTGCAAAAGCCGCAATTAAGGAAAATCCTCAAACACTGAGAAACCTCAATTTTGATTGGCCACATTCCCATAACTTATTGATAATTCAACTCACTCGAGTATTATTCAGTGTTTTCCTTCTCCCTGCTTTTTTTATCTCTTGACAAGTTTACAAAGAGAAGAATGGAGCCGAGCTGAGCTGCATTCCATCCAATCTGCTGCCTCCACAAGCGGCAGAGAAGCTAAATGAAGCCCAGAACATATGGCACTGTGCTGACAGAGCTCCCAAACTGGTTCTGCATGAGCAACAAGGAACATCTTGAAACGCACAAGACATATGTGTTTTAGGAAGAAGATTGAAGTGTTTCATAATAAAACAGGACAAAGTGAAATACAAGTGCTGTATAAAATTTTAATTAAAAACTGGTTTTACCCCTCGACGTGAATATACAATATGTTTCCCAGATGGATTTCATATTTAAGTATTATCCAAACCAGAAACATAAATGAGACAAATAAAGCCTTCAAAAATGGCACAGAGGCTAAAATGTATGTAAACATTAGATGACTGTGGTGAAAACAAGGCAGGCAGGGAAAGCAACCTCTTAGCAAGTGTTTACTACTGGAATGCTGAATGAAACAGTTCCTACAGCTACAGTCAGGGTAACAATACAAATACAAGCATTAGAATTCACCACCACTCGGTGATGTAAATGGTGCTTTTGTTACCCAGGAGTTGCACAGGTTATTTCCTACACTGATAATTCATGGTATAGAAATGCATAATTCATGGCATGCCAGGCATCAAACACTCTCCACGTCTGCCCTGCTCCCAGCCTCCCACCCTGCTCTGTGTGAAGCTCTCTTCATTCCATGCCATCAGCTCCACAGGGTTATGCAAAGGCCTGGCCATAGAACAGAATTTTTGTGCTGTCTCCTGAGGATCAGTAAATCCTTATGAACCAGGAGGGATGTTGTTTTGCAGCACCAAACTCCTTTCCCCAAGGAGGTGAGAAGGTGGCTCAGATTCCCACAGCTCAGGCTGCAGGGAGTTCTCTGCTGGGCCAGAGGCAATCACCCAGAATTGAAGGGAAATACCCATGAAGAAAAAGCACAATCTCCACATAGATCAAGCAAAGAGAAAGATTACAGTTCCTTTATGTTGCCATCCAGACAAATTATCACCACACTTCAGAGAATTTCTCACAAAGACAAACTGGGAACAAACTCCATGCCTTTGGCAAGCCAACACTGATAAAAGGAGCTACAGCCACATCTTTCAAGGGCTTTGGTTGATGATGTTTTGAATTCTGTGGGGAAAGCAGCAGAAACCAACAGTAATCAAGGGGGCTTGTGCTTAATAGTTCCTGTGCAATGGCAACAGGAATATTGGGGGTTTCAATCACTTCCCACAACGCTGCTGCATTTGTTGGAACTGAAAGGAAATGGGCAAAGACCAATGCTCTGCTGCTCCCAGAGACATCACCTAAGGCAGACACCCCTTCTGTCAGGGAGGCAGCTCATCAACATCAGCCCTAGAAGTGCTGTTCTCTCTTAGCTTCAAGTGTTCTCACTGGAACCAAGTGGCTCAATTTCATTGATTTGAAAGTTTCCTCAAATTCCTTGATTACTAAACAAATCTCATGAGAAATTTTCAGCATCCTGATAATGATCACTCCATGACCACTGAAGTAATTAACACCGTGGCCTTTCCTATGACCCAGAGATTCCACATTACCAGATTTATACAGCAAGAGACCGCTGCTAAAAGGCTGAGAATTTTGTTGTATAGTTCAGTGTCTCAGAAAACATTTCAAGCTTAAAAATTGGGAAGAGCAGAATTATGTACCAAGTTATTCCTTGCACATGGAGTGGGAAGGCAGAGATTCCTTTCAACTTTCTCTGACAAACCCACGGCACACCACACAAAATTTTCCACTGTCACATTGCACCCTTTGTTCCTGGGGAGAGGATGAGGACGAATGATGTGAGAGATGTGAACAGTGCTGGTTAGTACACAGATCAAGCAGCACTAAGACATCAGGATGAAAAAAATAATTAATATTAAAAATAAGAAAAAAAGGTATCATAAGAGCAATCAGTGTCAGGATATGAACCCAGATCATGCAGGAGAGAGCAGCTGAGCAAGATACCAACTGCAAAGATTAGCTCCTAAGAGCACAGGTAGTAAAGCAGCTCATTATCTTTTCTAGCCCTCTCTGATCAAGATAGAAATGTATTAAATCTGATTAAGATTTGTTTAATAATTGTCTGATTAAAACATAATAAACCTGGGAAAATTAAAATATAGCCTTATTAGTAACCTGGAGATAAGATGGGACTTTTCAGCCAGGCTTCCATAAGATAATTTCTTTAACATTCACCTCAGGATCCCAAAGCAGTTCACAGTCATTTAATTAAGCTTCAACAGAGCACAAACTCCCCATTTTACAGCTGAGGTAACAATGAGAAGGAGTTTGAAAAAGACTATTTAATACTGAGCCGAGCTAAATGTTCTGTTATTTTATCCCAAAAATAGATTCCCAACATCTCCAGGTAGATTTCTTTCTCTCCTGACAATTTTGGCAGCCTCTGAAGTAATAGTAAAATTCAAGCATGTGATGCAGAGTCTGAAGAACAGCCCTCATCACTTCCCAAGGTGCTCAGCTTTGGAGCATAAACACTGTTCCCCATCTATCTTACAAAGCTGCTCCTACCTGTTCCCATTACTCCAGCCATCCCTATGCTTCTTATCCTCAGTGGAGCAATTTAAGCTTCTCTTCCTCTCAGTCAAAAACTTACATAAGGCAAATCATTAGAGTTTGACATTTTTGCCTTTAATTCACATCAGGTCAGTGACTGAGTGATTGCCAAAGCAGCTACTCCCCAGCCAAGGATTTGCATTTCTACTGAACACAGGCAGGCAGTTTGTGTAAAGCCAGCCCAAGATCCTGAACTGTACCAAGTTATTCACAGGGGAGAGGGAAGGGAGCAAGTAGGAAGCAGAGTCTGACTCACTAAAATGAAAGTGATTAAAATATTGCACTGATTGCATCCTGCAAGCATCACTGGATGCTGAACAGCTTTTGGTGAGAATACTCGTGGGTTATAATAACTTGGGAAAGGCAAGGGAGAGACACAGACTACAGAAAAGCACTAATTCACTCCTAATCTGGCCCATTATTGCCAGATTTGAGTAGGCAGCTTTCCTTTAAGAGCTAAAATGACGGGGGTGGAATTAAGCCATCCCACTGTCACTAGAACTTTGTGGATGGCAAAAGATAAGGAATGAGCACAGAAAATGCTATTTAAAGCTCCACTCAGGAACCAAGGAATTTGCATTTGATAGAAGGGATTTAAATTGTATCAGAAGGCAAGGTGCACTAAACAATTACAGTTTATTGCTGTGTTGGTTCAGTGCCTGAACCTCCACTTCTCCCAGGCTGCAGGGGCAGAGGAGCAGCCATGCTCAGAGCTGTGTGTGCTGGCAGAGCCACCTGAGCAAACAGGGAAGGGCAAAATGCTTCTGAAAACAAAGTGCCTTGAAGATTTTGGGGACAGATCAGAGTAATTGGGTCTGAAGTCACAATCCAGAGGAAAGTTTTCCATTTACCAAACTGGATTTCCAGCACAGTGCTTGGAGGAAAGCCTCTTTGCTGTATCATGGCATGAGCTGTGGAATGACTCTGACCCAGGAGAGGAACATCTCCTGCAGCAGCTGATTCAGAGAGACATTAAACACACATCTCCCTCCCAGCTGGAGCAGGGCCAAAGACACTCAGAGGCTGTCTGCTCCATTTGATGCTATGCTGCAGAAGAAGGCTACTCTGAGAATATTCATACTGGTCAAAATTCAGTAATGACATTTTTTTCTCACATCCAGTTTTCACCTTTGCTGAAAAATTTTTCATCTTTGATGAGAACTGAAGGTTGCCATATTATCATATGCTTTCGTTTCTTTAGCTAGGGAATTTAACAGATACATTCCAGTCATTTCTTGGACCCCTTGAAAACACCACCTTGCTTTTTTACAGTGGCCCCCAACCTTTGTTATCCCCTCATGTCTTGAATTCATGGCATCTTGAGTCCTTCATCAAACATACAGAAAAACCCCACAACAATCCCTCAGCATTCAGGCCTTCTCACACATTGAACAAACAGGGACTGAAATCTGCTGGATTGCTGGGGAAGGAAAAATCAAACAGGTTTTCTATGTCACAGAGCCAGATCAGGCCAAAGGGGAGCAGCAAATCTTCAGAACACTAACTTTTACTCAGCTGTGACACTGGGGAGAGAATGCAGAGAGAATATTGAATAAAAACTGCAGGATACCACGAGAACAAGATTGAATCTTATGGCTCAAAGACATACAGGAAACTGCAACAACCTTCAGGTTTCAGCAGACTAATTTTACACCAAAACCTTGGAAAGTATCTCTCAGAATCTGCCCTGCCTATTTAGGATCTACTCCAATATAGCTACTCCTCTGAAGAGCAAGAGAACTATTCCTTTGTGGACTAATATGCGGTCACTGGAGAGGCCAGTGAACACCAGGTCCTGGTAGCACAACCCTCCATGGCCTCCATGCCTTCAGGGACACAGCTTGGGCAAAGTTTCACTTTTCATTTCTGCAAAAAGTGTCCTGCTACCTCACAGAGTGACTCGGTACTTCTCCATCGCCTGAGACTGTGCCACTAATGCCCTGTGAAAGCACTAATGTGCTAAATGGCAGCAGGGACAGGAAGTCATCAGCGTTAATCCCCTTCAACTGCTCCAACACTTACATGGAATAGAAACGTCTGTGTGTGAGACACTTCCTCTGAGAGCGCCCTTGCCCGACACAGCAGCACACGGCCCTTCCACGTGCTCTCCCACCAGCGCAGTGCTCACCAACTGCTTGCTCAAATCAATTATGTTGTCTCAGCATTACAGGAGGGAAGGCAGAATAGACCAACTTTTTGTTTATGTAGGCATGCTGGCAGGTTCCAGTCATATGTTGTGCCATCTGTACTGCTAGCTTTATCCTTTATCTAATCACAACAGGTAAAATGGCATCGGTGGAGCTGACTCTGTTCGCTCAGATAGGGAGGCAGCCAGAACAGGCGTTTGTTTTTCCCTCGTTCTGAGGGGAAGCAGGAGATGGACACTCTTGCCCTTTTAAAACATTCAGCTTTTCAATGGATGGGCAAATTGCCCTGGTCTGCTAATGTGGGATCTGTTCAGTGCAAGGCTGAAAAGGTTCCATCCCTGGGGAAAGCATCGAACTGCTGATGAACATTTGGTGGCCTTTAGCAAAAACGGAGTGATTTCTGCCAGCAGGATCCCAGCAGACTGAGAAGGACAGGCTCCAAATTAGGTGGGATTGTGATGAAGGAATTTCAGAAGGCCTGTACAGAACACAAGGAGCTTGCTGACTAGCTCTGGTCTTTCCCACTCCTTTCTTATTCATATTTTTTAAAAAGACAAGTGTATTGGCAAATGTCATGGCTGCATTCAGGAGAACGTGGAAGCTTTCAAATGCAAAGGCTGTGTGAAGATGACCTTTCATCTGACACAAAGGCTGCTGGGCTGGGTGGTTTTCTTCTAAAATTTCACAGTATTAGAACACTTGTGACTACAGGTGCTCAAAACCACTTCAAATACATACCTATAGGTCCTACTGTACCAGAGTTTGTGCCCTTCTCAAAAAAACCCCAGAAACAATTTAAAGGCAACTGTCTAGAAAACAATTCTCTTTGCCCCAGATGGGTCACTTTTAAACCAACACTCACATTCACCTTCCCCTTTAGGTCCCCTCTCTGGCCACCAGGACATATTGCTTCTTCAACCAATTCTGTTTATGTTGCTAAATAGATTTAATTATTTAATAAGAACTGCCTGCAGCTCAAATCTGAGTTGATGTCAGATAGGAGTGTCCAGCAGACCTATTAGTCTTCAATTGACTCTATGTTCAGAGTCTCAAAGGAGCAACACCATATTGCTTAACTGTGGAGGGGATGTTTTGTTAGGGAGTTTTAATCATTTCCTTTTGTCAAACCCCCATTTCTCCAAAACCCTGCCCAACCATAATGACACCTTAAAAAATAGAGTACAAATATTGTTATATAAAAATAGGTTTAGTTACAAATACTGTACACTGTGTGTTTTCAGGTGAGTTGCTTTCTTGTGAGTTGTGTATCTTGGTCTGAAACAGCACCAGCAGCTTTTTCGTACATGTTTCTGTATATTTTTCCAAGACTCTCCTCCAAGATTGCTCTGTGAGGCTTCTCTTTGTACACAGCTGCAGGAGCAGACCAACATTCACCATTACCCAAGTGAACAGGAGTGTTCTGCTGCGCTGGAGAACTGTCAGAGGAAAGAAGATAAGAAACAATGATCAAATCTAGATGTGGAAGAGGAATCAGCAGCACAAAACCAGCAGAAATACCAATGTAGAGCTGCTAAGCACAGATTACCTTCCACAAACCAAAATAAAAACTGCACTGCAGCTACTTTTAAGAAATGGGAACCCCCCCATGTTATCATTCACACAAATCCTCCCCCACTTATCTGAGTACACTTTGAAATGCCCCCCAAACAGAATTAATTTTCAGAGAACCTGCAGTAATTCTGCTGTATTTTTGCAGGCTGTGTCACCAGCCAAGAGCAACACAGTAGGATTTTTGTGTCCTTTGAAGGTGAAATTGTAACCACAGGCAGCTATTTCAATATGAAGACAATCTATCAGGGGGATATTAAATTACTGTGGTTGCAGCTGTAAAGTGCTCTATCAGAAACATCTTGGATTAAGTTTTCGACCAAATACATTTTGATACAGTGGCAATCCAGGGTTCCTTCCCCACCCCATCTTCTGTGTCACTGTTTTAATACTAAACACAAATACAGGCTCATCTTTCAGTTGCTTTGAGAAATTATTTCCTAGATCTATGAAGTGAAATTTATACTCTGAAAATCATTACAAAACACTGCCAAGTCTGAATAGTTTATATCTAAACATCATGACTATTTGCTTCTTCTTGATGCTTTCAAAACAAAGGTTTGTGTCATATAATTAAATGAGCAATTTCCCTGTAATAAAGCATGAAATAAGAAGCTCAAAAATCATCAGAAAAAAATTACAGCCAAGGTGACATTTTTCACATCTGCTCAGAGATTTAGGCACTTAAGACACTTAAAAATTAGGACTGAGTTATCTCCAGCCTTTTGCAAATGTTCTCAGTCTGGGAAATGAAACTGGAAATATGAAGCTTTACAGTTTCTTATATACATGTCATTTATTAATGATAGTGTCTTCTGCGATCAAACCAGTACTTAAAACTTCATCCTCTAGTTAATATCTGGCAACATGTGACAAAATTGAAAGAAACCTTATGTCAAATCCATGAATACATGTACCCAGCTGCATCAAAACACAAGGTTTTCACTTAGAGAGCAGAAAAGGGGAAGAAGAGGAAGATTAGGATCTGTTTTCTAAATTGACACCCCCAGCTTCCACTGTCCCATGGAAAACAAAGGAGGAACAGCTTTTGCTTTTAGATTTCTTACATTCAAATATTAAGGTGATGCCAACCTACACCAAATAAAACAAGACCTCTTGTGTGGCTCCAGTATTAAAAAGAGAGGAAGGCCACTTCCACACTTATTCAAAAGGCTCCATCATTTAAAGCCAGTCAATGGCATGGAGCAAATTTAAACCTGTTTATCATCCTGAGTTAACTGTGCTTCACAGTTTGGACACAAAGAAACCAGCCTACCAAACAAAATCAATGAGAAGTTATACAGGTTTGTGTCAAATGCAGACAAGTCAATACCCTGGGGACTCATCAACAACTGCAGTTCCACCTTCTCCTTCCTGCAGTTCGTGGTACCTCACTTCTGATGGAGAATTCTCAGCCCAACAAGCAGGCACAGCACTTGTAACTATACAACAAACAGCTCTGACACTCTTTTCCTTGGAATCCATTTCCAGCAGCAGCCTTGTGCATGCCTTTTCTTCTCCTAAAAGCTGAGTTTACCTAGAGACACTCAAAGTCCAACCACTTTAATTGCAATAAAGACTCAAAACCCAATAGTAACAAGTTCCTTATTCTGGTACTGACAAAGACTTATAAAAGGACATAAGCTTAATTTTCCCTTCTCTTTCTGGAGGGGTGTGTGTTTGTATTTCCATTAGCCAGCCCTTGTGCATGAGATACCTGGACAAAGCTACAGCAAGTTAGGGAAGAGTCCCTCTCCTGTCTCAACTGGAAACCAGCTGACAACTTGAGCTAAGCAATCTGGGAATTACACTCACAAATCACATTAACAGCAGGATTTCTGCACGCAACTCCCTGCTCTGAAATACCTGTCATATGCTTTTGTTCCCTCATACATCTCCTTTAAGAGTCCCAGAAGTTCTTCTCTGAGTGAATCATATACTAAATATTTCACAAAACACAGACCTTTTCCTTGCTCCCAGTGGTTTTCAATCATCCATCTACTTTACTGCCAGCATTTGGTCGACAGTACCCTGTCCTTCCATGAACTCTGTCTCTGTCCTTGTATCCTGTTTATAGCACTGTGGCAAACACTCAGCAATCTGACTGTCCTCGAGTCCTTTATGGCTCACCCCCAGTGCTGCCAGCCTCTAAACCCAAGGAGCAGTCCTTTCCCAACCTGAGTGCCACATTTCATATCCCATCACTTCAGGATTCTTGAGTATTAGGGTTTGTTTTTCATTTTTTTTCATGGTCTGCAGTTTCAGCATAAACCTCAAAGTCCCAAAGCTGCCTCAAAACAAAAACTTGCACTTCTCTCTCACAAACACATCCTACACAATTTAATTGCCCCAGCTGTGAGGACAAAGGATAAGGGAGCAGAAAGGCTACACAGAATACAGGAGAGAGCACAGGTACCGGAGACACAACTCCAGCAGCAACTTCACAACCATATGGAAATCAGAGTAATCCCTTGCACAGAAGTGATTACAAATCACAGGAATTAAAAAAAAAAAAAAGCCAGCAAATCATAAATGAACTTTTTAGAGCTGACAAATTTCAAGTAGAAGTTAGTTATGGTACCCATATTAAAATACCCTCCTTTCAGGACAGTGGTGATTTGGGATGCCTTTGTTGGAAAACAGTGTGTCACATTTAATTATCAAAATAAACCCTTTTCTTTTCTAATGGCAACACCTCTCAAATATAGCACCACAACTTCTCCCTTAATATAAAGAAAACCAGAAAAGCCATAGAAGCCCAAAAAAGAGTTAGTATCTTTCCTCCAATAGGTACCCAAAACATTGTACAAAATACTGTGTGCATACACAAAGAACATCAATATTGCTAACTTCTACTACAGAAGTCATCAAAATCAATCCAATCAGTATCTTATAAGTAAATTATTCAAATTAAACCCTGGTCATGTATGTGAGGAGTACACAGAGTAATTAATCTACATAAACCAGGCTTTTAAGATCTCAGGTTTCCAAGACAGCTTCTGAAATATGGCATGCTGAATCACTAAACTATACCATAGAAATTTGCTGTAGTTTTTGGAAAATGTTTCTCTTTTCTAAATATCTATTTCTCAAAAAAAAAAAAAAAAAGGAACAAACAAAAAATCCAGCCTCAAACCATATTACTGAATAAATTTATTTCTGCACTCCTATAGTTTTAAGAAAAAAAATAACAAATTGATTATTTTAAAAGTGACATTTGCTCTCTGGTTGACAAATTCCAAAAACTTCTGCCCAAGAATAATTTTTATAGCCAGTCCAGTTCCAAACACAGTGTTTTATGAAGACTATACTGGCACAGTGCCAAACAACATCAAAGGCATAATTATATTTAACTGTATTTTGCTTTTAGGTGAGAAAGCTTGGTATGAGTAACACCTCCAGAAACCTTTTCCCTGTGCAATATAGGACAAAGCTCAAAATGGGAGGAGAAATTTTTAGCTAAATGTAAAGGGCAATATTGAGTATGGATGTTTTGTCTTGGTCAGAGAAAAACTCCATACCTGCTCTGCAGCTCACTCAAGGTTAAGGGCGCGTTATCTGAAGGTTCTCTTGTCTGAGGCACATCTTCCTAAAAAACCCCAGAAATCAAATTCTCATTACCTTGGTTTCTGATTACAATGATCTCATTTCAAAAATACTTTCTTTCCATTTAGATGACTATTAAAGTGGTTACATTTCTTGGGGGAGAAAGGGACAAAGTGTAATGAGCCAAATGCCATTTATGAACACTTTTAATTAAGTTCAGTACAATTCAGCTAATAATTTTCAGGTAATAAACTGGAAAGAATTTCTAGACAGTGTAGATCTAGAGAACTAGGCAGATAGCAGAAGCTTCAATAATCCCCAACAAACACACTGGCAAAATGCTATGAAACCTACTGCTTACTGCTTTTGTGTTTCTTGCAGAAAAGGGGAAAAAGAACCCAAAACTTAGGATGTTATTAATTTCGTGTTTTACCAGGTAGAAGCATTTCACATATCTGGATCCTTCAATTTCATATCCAAGGTTACAGTACATGCTCACTGAACTTTAAAAAAATCTGATCCATTTAATGACCCTTCAGTCAGGTACTCTCAGATGCAGTTTTGCCTTCCAAATGCTATCTAGACATTAATTAACCCAAATTTGCCCTCTTAAGGAAGAAAGGAACAAAACACCCGTGTGGAGGGAGCCAGTTGCTCACCTGAGATGGGATGGTAGAAATTTCAGCACACACAATCATGTTCACTCTACTCTGAAGAGCAAAGACCCTACTTAAGGGCTGATATTAAGTGATGCTTTCAGCACAAGTCAATTGCTGTAAGGATTAGTAAACAAATCCATCTTTCATGCTACAGGAGAAATAATTGGAAAAAAGACTGCAGTAAAAATAATCACACTTGCTGGTAACACAGAACTGGAAGAAAAGACAATAAATATAGTGGTAGATGGCAATAAGATGCAGAGCAAGCTGAACAGCAGCATATGGATGAGGAAAAACCTGAGAGGATTTATACTGGTGAAATGCAAGGTAATAAGTGTGTTTGTAAACAGGAAAGCTCTCTTCCTTCAGCAGTCACAGACTACAAAGCACTGAAGAGGAAATGGGGTACAGTGGTAAATAGAACTCTGCAGCATTTGCCAGAGGCACATTATGTTCTGGAAAGCAAAAAAAAAGGATGGAAACATTATGATACTGTCAGAATGTCACAGCAGAATGGTACAGTGGACACCCCAAGGAATCTGCAGCAGAGCTCCAGCCACACTATTTTTGCAGAGCATTATGAAAATGAAATTTTGGGAGACACAGTTGGATGCTTCTGGGGATGGTTATTTAGCATTAGGCTCTCTGGAATGAAACAGTAAGAGATACTTCTTAACCTTTCAAAGTTTGAAGAGGATCTAGATTGGAGCCAGAATCTGCTCACCACATTGCCAGTGCACTTGTCTTACTATTCCCTCACTTTCAAGCTGACCTATTTACCTCAGCCATCCACTGTGCAACACCACAGCCTAGATATTGGGCCATGTGGAGAAGCACAACCGATCCTGGTGTATTTTACAGCACTCACTGCACAGAGAACAGGTATTTTTTCCCTTTTTTAAATCAGGTCAGCTGCTGTGAGCACAGCTTTCACAAGCCAGCTCTACACAACTAGACAATATCACAAGACTTCTCAGTAGCATCCTTCCCTTCCTTTTGCTCACTGGAAGGAAATGGAGTGAGAAAAATGGTCCTTTGCCAGCATTGCTCTGACCAGATTGATAATTAAAGGTCCAATACCCTAATAGCTGGATTTTTTAGGGCAGAAACACAAGGTTTTCCAACAGAAGAGGGAGAAGTATCACCTCTGCTTATTAATCCCTGTGAGGATTCAGCAAGTGTTTGATCCTGGAAGTGACAAGGTGCAATGACAGAAAACCAACAGAAAGTCCCACAATTCAAGAATTCCATCACAATGTTTGCAGAGTCTTTTTGACTGCATGGAGAGACCATGTAACCAATCATCCAACTCTCCTTATCATAAATTCATGGTCTACCGTTCAAGGAAAGCAGTCAAGAACCACTGGAGATAGTTCAGGCTGTGCAAGCTTTCATTAAATGTAGGTGCTGGACTGACAGGAAATCCAGTTTGTTATCTCAAGTTCATTGAAACATCAGGGAAGCATTTGATGTGATTTGTACCTATTCTGAGTGGCTGAAACACAGAAAAATGTCATGGGCATCTTCTATTTGAGAGGCAGCAGCTCACAAAATCATAACATTCACATACAAACTCAGGGAGGTACAGCATGAACTAGATCAAACAGTCTTAGTATGCAAGAGAAAAGCTTTTTTTGAGTTTTAAGAAATAACCACAACTAAGCTAAAAATGAAGATGGAACAGAAACAAGAAAATAACCAAATTAAGTGAGAATGAGGTGAGACAATGAGCTGCCCAACTTGGCTAAATTTGGGGACATAAATAAATAGATAAATAAATAAATGAATGAATAAATAAGGACTTCAGAGTGAACACAGATGCTCTGCAACCCATCTTGCAGGAGCGGATAAAGACAACAAGCATCACTTCTGCCATGGGTTTCCTGTAGCCAGTGGAGTCCCCCCATCCCAGCCAGCACAGCAGTGCTGCCCCTGCTCTTGCTGTGGGGAATGTGATGGGGGGACATCAGGGCTTCCCACTTCCCACTGATACAGGGAACTACAGCCAAGAGGAAAGCTGGACAGCTGGGGACAGCAGCAACTTAAAATTGCACCAACATTCAAAAGCAGATTTCTGTCCACATTCCATTTTCTAAGAGAGAAACTGAAGCAAAAAAAGCTGCCTTTCTCTACTTTGGGAGACTTATGTCTCTTCTAACCCATCCATAACATTTCTGAGTTAGACGGCCAGAGCTCCTAATCATTTTATATCATAATCATCATTATGATCATTATATCATAATCATCTCTCATCCTTACATCCTTTTTATCCTACCTTTCTTTTGCTTCACCTCACACTCAAGATTGTAAAGTCTCTGCAGATGAACAATCTTCTTTTTCAGTTGGTACAATGCTCTGGCGTTTTTTGAGGAACTGTGTTTCTCAAAATTACAATAGGAAAAATTTTTGTCTGTCTAAAACCACACCTCAAAATTTCATCAGGGATAAAATATTCTGTTCCTGGGTGTAATCTCATTAGACAAAGAGCTCTGTTCACTGAAAGCCAGGTAATTAAGGAGAAAAAACCACACATCTGAAGAATAATATTAGCTCTAGAAACAGCTGGATACATGCAGCTGCTGATGTGCAGCTGCACAACATGTTAAGCCTTGGTGTTCCACACATCTGTAACATTTTTTGCTTAAACTGGAAGTGGAGAATCAGGATATAAAAAAACCCAAACCCCAGCATAATTGTCCTCAATGAGAGGGTGCCTGTACCACTTGCCCATAAAGGCTAAAGATAAGGAAGCTTCTGAAATCAGTGTGAAACAACTGAGCTCACACACCAAATCCATATTTCTACAATCAAGGCTGTCTCAAAGGACAACATTATAATAAATCCAAGACTGTAGGCACGGTTCTCTTTTTCAGCCATTTTGGAGAAGAGAAAGGATTTAGTTTGCAGTCAAACTTACAAATATCAGGCGCTGTCTAGCACTGTGTGTCCTTAAAATATTTTTCACTCTTTTATGGATCTCGTCTCCATTTGCTGGTGAAGGCCACCCAGTGCTAAATCTGCAAGAGGGAGAGGAAAAACAAAGTGAAGAAATATTTTCTTCTTGAAAAGCTCTTTGGTTCAGATTTCTTTTTTCTTTTCATTATGAAGCATGCATCACTTCCTTCTATTTGGAACACACACAATGTTTAGATTTGATTCTTTTTCTCCTCTGGGGTACAAGTAAAGAAGCATTTCAAACCAGGGCATAAATAGTGTGCAGCCACAACACCAAGAGAAGATGCAAAACAGAAAATGTTGATGATTTTGTAACTTGAATAATGTTTTTGTAACGTTTGTGTGGCCCCTAAAAAATAGAAAAGCTGTACTATTCCCAGTGACCAGGTTTCAGCTGCCTCTCTTTAAAGGAAGTATTGCACACATCAAGTTCTTCTCCCTGGAATAAATCAAAAGGAAGGTAACCCCAATGCATCCAAATTGGAAAACATATGGAGTTAAAAACCTGCAAATTCAGTCTTTATTTCATAAGAGGAACTGCATTTTACTTTGGGGTTTTTTTTTTGGTATTAAAAACTAGGTAGCTTTCTTGGTATGAGTAACTTAAAACAAACAGCTACTTTTGGATTTTACCCTTTTACGTTTTGGCCCACATTTTTTTTCACTTTGCTAAAAAAAGCCCTCATCCTTCTCAGCAAGTTCAGAAGCTGGCAGAAATTTCATATCAATAGTTCTTCTCGGTCTCTTAAGGGAGGCAACTAAGATTTAAGAATGGGATTGTTTACATGCCTACCACATGTTATAATATTAAAAAAAACTTATTTTATTTTAAAGAGACATCAATAGAAGGAAAGAATAATTAAGGGAAAAATATGAAATGCTTCCTTATATAAGCTCATCACACTGGAAAGAAACAGAGCACCGAATCAAGACTGTGCATCTTCATTTCAATGTTTCCTAAGCCCTGAGAGCCTGACTTTGCACCAAGAAAATCAAAACTCATGATGTGGTATCATGCTAATGTGACCACGGGTCACTGGGCGAGCTGCAAGCTGGCAAACCAGGCAGTGCAATCTGAGCTGCTGAACAGCAGCCAGCAGCAGCACGGAGCTGCCATTCCCTGGCTGGATTAGGAGCACCAGGAACACCGACATGCTTTGGTAGCTTCCCAAATTTGATGCAGTGGAGAAACAGCTCTGAATCCTGAGATTCCCCAGTTTGCTCTGTACAGCGACTGGGACTGCCAGCTCTTCTGCCCTCCTGTCTCCAGTTTATCACATTCCCTGCATTTTTATCCAGTCTAACACTCTCAAATCCCCAGTCTGATCGTGCCTGGCTCAGTTCACCTTCACCAAACCTCCAGAAATCTCAACACAGCTGAAGAACTGCCCAGCTCCTTCCAAAAAGAACAAACCGAGTACACAGAGAAAGCTTCAGTACAAAACAAGCAGCCTGTCAATGTTAAAATTAATGGAAGCAGGATCCTGAAAATGGGAAGTGCCACATTACCTTGAAGGTTGCAGGCAGGGCATGGAGTTCTTTGCAATCTTTTGGATCATTCCTTTTATTACCAGAGACAGAGACCGAAACATAACTAGAAAGTGGCCAGTTCTCTGCTTTTGAGTAATCTTCTATTTTCTTTTATCTAAGCAACTTATTGGAACTCACTTATTGTTGCTTATATTTCCAAAATATCTCTCTTGGTTCTAAAAAGCTCCAGTATTTTCAGCCTATTTATGAGTTTCTTTAAATCAATTCATCTACTTGAGAATGCTTCTATTTTTCTTCAAGAAAGGGTGCCAAGAAATGACACAATATTGGAAGTATATAACATACAATCTGTAGGGGGATGTATTTCTGTATTTCTAAAATGATTTTATTGTTGTTTATCCTTGCATCATTACAAGCAGGAATTTTCACCAAGTTGGCTCTAACACTCATATTGCTATCCTGAGAATTTGACAATTAATTCCAAACCCAAGAGCATGTATGGCAAATTCATACTGCACAATACTAGAACCCAGCAATCTGCTGCACTAAAAGATCTCACATAACTTCTAATAGAAAGTAAAACAGTTTGTGAATTTTGTTAGGGGAGAAAAGCATTGCCTTTAAAGAAACAGAAGTCTGAGTCCCTTAAGCAGGAAAGAATGTTCATTTCCCTAATGCAGTCAAACCCCATTTGATGTCCTGCATTACAATGCATGTCCTCTATCACCACCTGTGTTTTGAAAAAAACACTTTCTTTTTTAAAAAGAAGAGAGGTAAGGGAAAGGGGCTACAATGATACTATCATCTTATGGCTTCCCATCAGAATTTACAACATTTACTGATATGAAAGGACCTCTGAAATGCACGTTTAAAAATCTGCATCCTAGATGCAGTGAGTCATTTCCCATTTGACAAATAAAAGATAGAGCCATGAAGTCATGGCATTTTCTCTTATTTTTACAGCAGCTGCTGTTCTTCCAACACTCAGGTTGCTTGCTCTGAGAAGCTGGAATAGATTGCCTTTGGGAAATAAATTTTATGAAATTCGTATGTAAGATTTCAGATCATTGTTATTAATCGTAAATTTACAAATATCCTTGGAGATAAATGTATTTACTTTTGGGAAAAAAAAGAAAACCCAGCTTGCTGTTGTACTCAGTTAGAAAATACATGGCTATGTCTGCAAGAAGAAGATTTAAGTACTTAATTCGAGAACTATTAAATTCTTTCTCCAGGTGATTTTATGGATCAATCCACTAGTGTGCGCTGTGGTATAACAAATGTTAGCCACTCACACAGGCCCCAAACTTTATTTACCAGAAAAAAAACCCAAAAAAAAACCTTAAGTGTGATTAAAAATGGTATCAGCTTCTTTTTAATTAGCTCTTCTAGTATTTTTATTGTCTAATTTTAGCAACAACTATAGAGTCTAACCAACGTTTAAAGGATAATGTTAATATTTACCAACTGAAACGCAAACTAAAATAAAATCATGCCTGAAACACAAACTAAAATAAAATCATGCCTGAAATGTAACAACTATAATCTGAAATGAAACCTTTTTATGATATCCTAACTCTCCAATTGGAAACACTTTATAAAACAGGCTTTATAGCATAGCTTCTTGGAGTATAAATAAAGGGATTCCATTTGCCCGAAATCACCAATAACAACTCTTTAAAATGACCAGCTACTTATTTATGTGATTAAGGTGTCACTATCATATTGCAGTGTTCAAAGGAAAGTCATTTCATTTCAATGACTGTTTGTCCTGATAAACGAAATAAACTCCTACAGCTGTATTCTTTGTCATACTTTCAATTTTCCCTGTGACTTGCAAACATGCTGCAGTTACATCAGTTTAAATTGTTTATTGATTCCAATAGATTGTATAAACACTTTGGAAATATAGCTCAGTGACCTAGAAAAAGCCAGATCAATCAGAGAACTTTTCAAGATTAATTTCAAAGATGTTGTGTTGAGTCTGATCAAGGAAACAGAACCATTTTCCCTTGTAATGTGACTAAAAGGCATTTATTTTCTTTTATGAGATAAGGACTTTTTTTAAGGTCATACAGACAACATCTACCTTGGTGAAAAAAAAAAAAAGAAGCCAAACAGACTGTAGATTTTGTGCTAAAGATTATTTTCATGTATAATTTTATCCACTAGGATGAAATACTCCATTAGAAATGCAAACAGGATACATCTACCCATGTACTCTACTCAAACAGCAGCTTGCAAACTTGAGAGCTGTAATAAATAGGAATTTTTAAATGTCAGACAATCCAATCATCCACTTGCACATAGCAAAACCATTAATATCACATTGGAGCAGGAGATATTAATACAGTTCAAATCAGCAGCATTAATGCCAGAGCCTTGTGCACAATAGTTGCAGTGGCTCTCGTGACCCCTTCCCCCAGAATGGCACCTCCCTGCCTTGGGAACAATTCCATGCATGTGGCCTCCACCAGAATTCATCAGCTTCAAAGACACAGACCTCATGCTGAGCAAAACCACATACAAGGACAAACTATCAGAGGAGAGAAATCAATGAAGCCCTGTAGTACCAGATTCACAACTGCAGAGAACGCTACTATAATAATTGGGGGGAAGAGGGAGTAAGAACACTTAAAGCTGAGTATAACCTGAAAAAACCACAGCCTGCCAGAACTCACACGTGGAAGAGGAGAGAGTCTCAACAAAACCAAAAATATTTAACTCTGAAATAAAAAAACCCACCTCACATATTTTATATCTAGGCAGGTATTTATTCAGCATTCATGGCAGGGAAGGAAGCTGCTTTATTCTCATTTAAAAGGACATGAAGTGGTAATTCAGTAGGACAGACTGCGCTTGCAGCGCATACTGGTCTGTAAGGAGGCACAATAGAAAAGCTGGGCTACACTTCAGGGTTTTCCTGGTCTATTTAATCAAGGACACAGTTTTGGTTTGCTTTTTCTTAGAGTGACCGATGGCTGTGATGCAGCTCTGAAGTGTTTTAGAGGCTCTGTTTGTACATAGCAGCCTGAATTGTAATGAAGTTATACCAACACAAACCCCCTACATTCTCACAATGCTGGAAGTGGAGGAGGGTGGCTGCTTTCACAGTGGCACGATACTACTACGAAGCAGAAACAACTACACACAGACAGGGCCTTAAATCAACACACAGAAGCCTAAATATTTGGAAGCAGAAGCTGACAGCTTAGCTGTGTACCAACTTGCTCTCCCTCTTCAGCAGGAAATGAAAAAAAGGTAAAATTTCTCATGTTTTCTATGTAGCTTCTCTTACTTCCAAAAGCCCTGTTTACAGTGGGGCCTTGAAGCACTTGTGACACATTCAGTGCTGAGTTCTTAAATTAGTAAATGCTTTTTTTCTCCCCTCCTTTTCATAACCAGCCCTTAAAACTGTGGCAATATACATCATGTGAAAAGTGAAACTTAATGGCAGACAGCTTCCGAAATTTCAATGAAAGTCAATACTCCAGCTGAGCAGTTGCTCCCAAAAGGTCGAAGTCATTGTGGTACTAAATCATTAGCATGTCACAAATTGGCTGCACCTCCTTATGCTCTTTGGAAGCTTTTCCATTACCTTCTATCTTCTTTGAATTTATTAATTTATACACAAAATGGCTCTGACAGCAATCAATTTCAAATTTACTTACTGCTGCAGCAAAATCAACCAATGAAGATGACAAATGGTACAGATGTTGGTCAAAAATATGAAACAAGGCTTAGGTATTGCTCACTTTTGCAGAATGTAGTATGAAATAACTGATTTTCAAGTGCTGATTCCAGAAGTTAATATTTAAAGGATACAAAATAAGTCAACTTTCCCAAGAGGTGAGAGTGGTAAACCCAAAACCTTCCTACCAAAGTAAATTCCAAAACTCAGAAATAATGACTTTTAAATGGTTAGAAATAGACAAGAAACCTAGGTGCAGCCTCTCCTGAGAGCAAGCTTTTTTCCTAAGAAGTCTGCAGTATTTTTCAGTGTACTACTTTGTAATAGAAGTTCTCAAAATATAAAACATACCCTCTCACAGAAGCAAACCCTGTCTCAGGATGCAAGCCAGTCTCTAAAGCACCAGGTGAACCACCTACTTCTGTGTTCTGCTGTGCAATAAAAATAACCCCCAAGATCCTGGGATGACAGTTTTCAAGATCAGTGAAACCAAAAATTCTGGGTAACTGGTGTTTTCAAGGACTTCACATAGGCTCCAGTATTTCATTAATATATATTAGTAACTATCATTATATCTATCATTACCAATATCTAACTTCATGCTGTTATTTCCCTAGCACTTGGAAAAAGAGAATATAAAAAGATGGTAGTAAAACAACAGAGGAGTATTACAGAAGGGCATCTGATCCAGACTCTTAACCTCTGCCTCACTTCAAAGAGAACTTAGGTTTTTGTTAAATTTTATGGCAGGTAAGACCATCTATCAGCAGCATAACCAGGAGAACATGAAAAAAGGCATCGAACTGCACTTCAATTTGGAAACAAAAGCAGAAGCATGCTATTTCCAGAGTAGGAAAAAGAATCCTTTGATCACAAATGCACGAGAAGTAGCTCTGCCTCTCACATAACAGAAACAGTCAAATACTCCCATGATTGTTGTAGTCTCTTGAGGAAAGGATTTTTCTTGTGCCAGCACACAGCTCTGTTCAAAGGACTTCTTGACCTTATGGAATCCATATCACTATTTCTCCTTTTCTTTCTGACAAGTACTTTGCTGCAGGTTTCAGTGCTGCAAGGAAGGCTTAGCTTGTAAGTCCCCAAGAAAAACACCATCTTCTAGGAGTGCATGAGGATGTCTATGCACCATGAAAGCAAGGTCTGGACTCCAATTTTGCTTTCCTGAAGCAGCACTGAAAGAACAGAGTGTGAATACTCTTTCCCAAAGCATCCAAAATGCTCCCTGCACAAAAGGCCACTGATCTCTGCACAACCAACCAAACAACTGCCTTGGCACACTGTGGGACACACACCATGGGCAGGAACTCAAGGGTCTGTATGTGCCACTGGCCTGCACAGGAGCTCCAGTCAAACCTCACAGAATCACGAATAGTGAGGGATGAGAGGGACCTCTGGAGGGTTGTATGGCCACATCACTCCGTTGAGTGTCAGCTTCCAGCATCAGCAAATGCTTTCCTTACACGATGTGCATAATGAAAATGTAAAAAGAAAGTATGAAAAATCAATATTCAAAACTTGGCTGTCGTGTTCAATAGTAAATCTATTTACAGTTCTGCTTCTGACTGAAATCCCAGAGGAAAGGGGAAGAGGATTGATTTGTGGTGTCTCTATCAGGCTCAAAGAAAGGGACTGAAAACTGCCAGGAAGGATACAAAAGGGCTCAGAGGACCTTGCACAAGACCCCAATTTCTGTCTCACTGAAAAGTATTGCAGTGGCTTAACAAGTACACAGCAGGGCTCTGGGAAGTACTCCCAAGAAGGCAGACAGTCACTTCACACTACTTTAAAAAAAAAGAAAGGGAAAAGAGGGAACTAAAGGTCGAGGTGGGGAGTCAAGTTTTGTATTGACTGTGAGTTGACTAGCATTAAAAATAGTAGCCTGGATATGCTAAGCAATTTGTCTTTGTACTTCAAAATAAAATTGAGGAAATAAACACCAAATGCTGTGAGATAAGACTCCATATTCTTGCAATTACACTAACACTGCTATACTTTCAGTGCACTGATTTCCTCTGTATTTCTATGATCTGAACAGCAGCGTTTGCATGCATTTCCAAACATTGACCTCTAAACCATGTTTGTCATTCCAAGTATAACTCTGAGTACACAATCAGCTAAAACCATTGTTATCTCAGCAGCATGAAACAGAGATCAATTTTTTTTAGACTATGCCCTTTATTTCTCATTTTGAATTTCTTTTCCAATGACAGAAGTAAATGGTTACATATTTTACATAAAGAGATGTTACAGCTCTGAAGAGCTGAGAACATTTGCTTTAATAAGAAGAAAAAACATCATTTCACAAGATCAGAAATCTCTTCTGGAGAGAGGCTCATAAGAGAAAAAGCAAGAACATTCAGACAAGTTCAAGATTAACTGGCAGACGACTGAATTACCATGCATGTAACAGCAGCTCACAACATAAAGACCTTCCTGCTATCAATAGAAAGCACCCCCATCAGCTTTAAATAAAATGTGTATATAATGTAGCCCCAACCCCTCCAAAAGGAGTCCAGCTGAAAGAAGGATAAAAAAGTTACCATGACAATATCTCTTCCCCAGATATGGGTAACTAATGCACAACCATTGTCACAGGAGAGTGGGGAGGCAGACAAGATTACAAAGAAACCTCCTTCAAACCCCAGATACATCCTAATCTCTGTGTAACACTTCTCAAGACACACTATTACACAGAACAACTAACAAACAAGTTTTCAAGCAGAGGAAGATGTTAAAACAACAACTTGAACTTTGTGAGTATTAAAAATTCAGTCCCCACCTGCCATCTGTCATTTTTCTTTTTAAAGAAAAAAACGGAGACAGTTTTTCTATTTTGGAAACAAGCATTAGGCTGTGTGTAGGCTGTGAAATGCAACCTGCAAGCATGGACTAACTTGGTGCCAATGGTAACAGAGTGTGAACTGGTCACCAAAACGTATCTTCAGCATTCAGGATGGGTCATCAGTTTAATCCTTTGTTTCTCCCAGTTATTTTATGTATTGGCTTACTCAGGCCTAGCTTTGCATACAGTCTTCCTGTTCCCAGAAAGCCAACCAGTAACTTACTACCTGAATGTA
>NW_008240027.1:1879604-1882064 GCF_000691975.1 Corvus brachyrhynchos | reverse complement strand
TCCTCGAAGGACTGGAGGGCTTAAGCATGAAACCATCCCTTGCTTTTTGACATTTCTTCCATCCCACCCCCAAAAGACACTGAAGGTTGCTCAAAATATTAATTCAGGGACTGAAATCCACTGAATTAAGGGATATTTGAAACTGTTCCCTACCCAGTCCTACTGGGGTCAGTGGAGATAACTAAGAAAAATAATTGAAAAATAGCAATTAATATACACACAATTGCTGCAGAGGTCCATGCTTCAGCTCAAAAAATCAAAACCAAAATCTTGGGATGTCAACAAAGTGAAAAGATTGGAAAAAAACACACTGAGTAGATTAAAGCTAGCCCAAGCATGTCAGTCACACATCTGAGTACAGCACAGCCACAAGTATGTGCTCAAAAACACCAGTCTGAAGTCAGAAGGAAAAAAGGTTTCCCAGTACCTACTGTAAAGCTTACTTGACATGTATTTATATCCCTGAGATTCCAATCACCTCTGAAACAGTGGTGATTCATTTAAGTGATGATTTATTTATTCTGTTTCAGATGGACATTGGCAGCCTAAAATCTGGGGTGTCATCATTTCAGAGATTTTCATTGCCATGTTATTAGGATTGCAATCATCAAGCAGAGAGGTGATGGCAAACACAGCAAACAGAAAAGTCAAACAACAACACAGCTCTTGCAGGAAGATTTTTCAGTCTTTTCAGCCCTCACACCTCCAAACATGCAAACTACAGTCATGCAGGCACTGTTATCATCTGCTCACGTTCCTAATTCCACAGTGCCATGAACAAGACCAGGGCATTACCTTTCCCTCAGAGAAGATCGATTCAGCACAGAAGTCAGAGACGGCTCCTGAACTGCTGGAGGTGCTGGATGCTCCAATGAAGCAGCAGAATGGGACTCTCTGTTGGGTGGATCTGAGCTCACATCCTCCTTGGAAACAGCAGAACTGCCCAAGCCTTTTCCACGGGTAGATTTGGCCTGAAAAATACCCCACCAAACTAAAATTTATTATGAATATCAAGATGTACAATTTTCATGTTTTTATTTCTCAAACCGAAAGGTTTAAGGTTGTACATTCATTCAGGAATATCTGTCTGCTGGGGAAAGAACAAGGACCCTTATTTCATACAAAAATCCATGGTCTAAAATAAATCAACAAGTCTCAGAGGAATCTGTTGGTAACTAACACACCATCTTACGTGAAACTCTAACAGCCCTTTTATCAACTTTTCTCAGTGCACAACTTAAAGGCTTAGTCAGGAATCTCACAGATTCAGAATAATGCCTGGGAGTCTAAACAACCCATGGAACAATCCAGAGGTGGCACAATGTAATAAATTCACGTGGTACACAGAACTACAGTCCTTGCCAATAAAAGTTTGGAGTCTGATGAAAGTGTGCTTAACATATAGAACAAAGCTCATACTTAAAATTCCCTTTCTTTCCACCTCCCACTTATCATCAGTTCTCCCAGCCATTAGGAAATTGGAGAGGGCACACATAATTAAATGCCTAAACCCACAATTTTTACAGTACTTCACGAATGCTGGCAGAAAACAACTAAATGAGGATGTAAAGAATAAAACCCAGAAGAACCCAGACATTAATCTTCAGATTCTTTCAATACACAAAGAACCTAAAATCTGAAAAAGAAAGGACGTGAAATACCACAGCAGTGGCTTGCCAGTTGTACCAGTGCTACCTTTGCACACAATTACAGAATGAAGGATGCTCTCAGAATAACTGGTAAGGCAAATGCAAGCTGCCTTTAAAGGCTCCTCTATGGCCTTGCTGCAAGCCTTAATGCCAAGGAAAAGCAAGTTTTGTACTTGCAGCCAACTTTACAAAGTACTAAGTTTCCTTTTACTGTTTGTAGATAACCTGCCAGCAGGCCTTAACTAGGCTAGATCAGATTTAAAATGTCCTTTTTCTTGCTTTTGATACTACTGTAGATAAAGTTTCAAAAATACCTATGCAAGACAATCCAAAAAGGACTGTCTTCCTAAAAACCAGTGTGTAAGCAATAACACTTTGAAGTACTCACTTCAGCTTTCTTGGGTCTGTAGCTGGCAAGAGGAGAAGCATCTGGAGAAAGAAAAAAGGTCCATGACAGAAGAAATCAAAAAAAGACATTTGCATTGCCTAAATTCTATTAAATCTTTTACAAAACATCCTATCTCTCTTCACAAACAAAACTAAAGCAATTTATTATTATTATACATTATCTCCTCAGAATATTTCAGGAAATCACCTTCTTTAGCTGAAAGCCATGACCTCACATTGAATAGAATACAATGCTTGAAATAATGAATCAGTGTGGGCACCCTCTTCTGCACAGACAGAAGTGGCACATTTTGTTACACTATTCATTGCTTAAATCAGTATCAAAACAAGCTCTGCCATTCCCAAAAATTCCCACGTACATTGCTCTACCTTACTAATCCTCTCTGAACAACCATCATTTCCC
>NW_008240027.1:1861736-1879386 GCF_000691975.1 Corvus brachyrhynchos | reverse complement strand
TCCCCTACAGCCATCTCTCCCTCCTCCTATCACCTCTGCATCCCTTCCCTCACCACTCACTGACCCACAGACAAGAAGTCCAGGGAAACAAACATCTTAGGGCTGTACTGGTTTAGGATTTTTCACAGTGTCAATATGCATCCCTGAGGGACTGACATTAAATTTTCCTTCTTGGTCTGGTCTACCAGTTTGTACTGAACAGCCCTCACACTGTGACCCAGGAAAATCAAAAAAGACTAAACTCTATGTATTAAGATTTCTAATCCTAGGAATCTGTTCTTTTCAGAAGTTACAGTAAAGCCTCAAGACACAGGCAGGTGACCAAAGAATCCTCTGGATATTAATACTGAGGTAGGTTTTGGTCTCCGAACTACTGGCCAGAAATCATCAGCTCCTTTTGTAAGTGTGCAATGCTATCAGATGATCTGGTCTGTTACATTATCCAGCTATCACAGATTGGCAAGTCTGCTCCCAAAGGGGATGTGAAACCTTTAAAATCCAGCACCCAGTGCAACGACAAAGAACAAATGTAAAATAGCATGTTCATAATGATTTGCTGTACAGCAAATTATAATTAGTGAGGAAATGAAATAAAAATGAGGCAGAGCATACATAAACAAATACTGATGAGACTCATTAAAATCCTCGTATTGTCAGACATATGCAATAAAATTAAGTTTGAGGACACTTCCCTAAATTTCTGGTCCCACACTTTTTATTAAACTCTCACTTACTGATACCAAAGGCTGCTGAAGCAGATATTGGAGCATATCCTGGATGCTCATTAATAATGGTAAGTCACTGATCCACTACTCACAAATACTGCTGAAATAAACATTATTCATCTGTGAAGAAACAGAGTCCTTGAATTTCAAAATAATCAATACTGCAAGCCTGATCAACACACCTACAAACCATGGTCCAGATTTGCTCCACCATTCAAGTCAACAAAAAAAGTGGAGTGAAACAGAGCACTCGTCTGGGCTTTGGAATTCTCTCCTCCTATTTTCATATTATGTAGAACTATGTTCCAAGCTTCATGAGGTAAAGAGCTATTCAAGGGCACCCTTTGGAGCAGTAATTTATTCAGTATTCTTCCTTTTCCTAGGAAGAACTAACAGCTTGTTCTCCATCATAGACTGACATTCTCATAATAAATAAAAAACCAGATAATAATAAAAAGCCCCAAATAAAACTACTTACTGAAGAAATCAAAAGCATGAATGAGATATGTAGTAGAAAATACTGACCAGAGGGTGCCTTGGTCCAGGCTTCTGCTGTGCTTTCTCGTGGGGAACACCAGGTATGAAGTTTAGCACCAGGACTTGGTTGTCCAACCTGAAGCACAAATACTGTTAAAATGCTCAGTATGAGATGTATCAATTCCTGTTTTTTCTGGTTTTCTTCATAAGATCACAACTAGTACTTTCTGAAATATTTTATTTTATTTAAGTACTATTTTAGACTATTTTCATAACACTTGGCTCATGTACATTATTAGCAATACTGTGCATAAACAAAAACAGTGCTAAAAAGGTCTAGAAAACTCTGAATATCCCAATGTTGAAAGAAAGAGAAAATACAGATAGTTTCTCCTTCATCTGTAATGTCTACAGTCGTTTTAAACAATTGTTGGTGTCTCATACTTGTTCTAAACAGCTCAGATCTCACCAAGAGAGATCTGAATCTCTTCCTAATTAAAAAGTTACATTTAATATAATCTAATTTTAATCTTCATGTCACACAAAATCTCCAGGCCAAAAGAGTTCTCAGTAGCAAAGATGCCCTAAAAGGAGCATTCTCAATCTAGAAAGGCCATGACAGTCAGGATACGCTGAATTAAGAGACAAGCTTTTTCCTTTTTTTTGTACAAACATAACCAAGCATTGAAAATCAATAATCAGTGTTAATGATGCTATAATTAAACTGTGAACTTCACCTATAGATCACAAACCAGAAAAATTGAATAAAAGGAGTTAAAAGAAAAATATTTGAGAGAAACAGTTGATTGATGAATGATTATTGACCTATTAAGGCCATTTTGAATTTCTAAAAGGTAGCTATATGTAGACTAAAACTTGGAAAAGAATTCTAAACTTTGAAAATATATTATTAATTAATTAGTATCAACACTAAGCAAAAAGATAAGGTAGAAGCAAGCTATTTAACCACTAGATTATCTAACTGGTTGTCGTAAGTGCCCAGAATTGTAGCCCAATCATAATGTCACAGCACAATTCAAAGTGATTTTCTAAAAACAGAGGATTGTTGCAATAAGAAGAAAAATTAAGAGGGGGGAAAAAGAATATGAGTATATGGTCCTCCAAATGGCTGGGAAATGTAGCCCCTTCATTTTAAAAGACTTATACACAATTTCTGTAAGTAAGTACCTAATTTCAGGACCATTTTTCATGTATGGCAAAAAGTCCTTATGCTATGAACTCTAAGTCAAAGTGTTTGAGATGTAGCTCTGAACAAAGGAAGTGTTCCAAAGATCACAGGATGCCAACATAAAAAAAAGTTGAAAGAGAGGAAGTGCAAGTGTTCATAATGTGACTAGACACTCTGTCTTTAAAGTCTTATTCAGGAATTTTTAATACTAATATCAATTACTTCCAAGCTGAATTTATACACCTTTTATCCTGTCTAGTGTGCTGGAAGAAAAGAAATGGGGCCTCAGAGAATTTAACCACGATATTCATGATAGAATTTGATCTTTGTCTGTTACTAAAGCGGATAAAAGAAATTTTATTTTAGTTAATTTTACATTTAAATCACTCTGTGACAGACTGCTAAGGAGAGAAAAATTATTCATCTAAACTAAGAGCTGAATGAATTTTTGGAGCGCTATTTAGTGAAAGAACAATATTTGAACTGAGCTTAAGCTGGAAGTGCCTTGGAGCAAATACAAACCCGTCTGATTACAAAGGGAGGTTTGTCAGTGTCTCTCCTGAACTCGTGAGGCCCGAGGTTCAGATGGGCCAGTCTCTGCCTGGCCTCCTCGGAGAGCTCGCACATGCGGCGCTTGGTGTACGGGGACGGGGAGCGCGACTTGGAGGCAATCGTGGGCTGCTCGTAGCTCTTCACTGCCGAGCTCTGCCTGCCCTTCTCAGATGGAGGAGGGTTTTTCTTTGGTAGTTTTGAGTGCATCTTTCCTTTTGGGGTTGAATGATGCACCCAATTCGTATCAGCCTGAAGTGAAGAAGAGAAATCATCTGATTTGACAGCGTGTACGATAAAGATCGCTGAACATAATGCAAACAAGGAATTAATAATTTTAACAGGAAGAGATGCCATGGCAGCTGAAGTTGCCCTCACAAAACTATAATCAAACAGCAATTTAAAAAACAACGTGTTTACCATTTTCTCTGAAACCAAAAGAAGGTTAAACACCCAGTACTACACATAAGATGTCAAGTGTCTGATACTTACTCAATTAGCTTTCTCACACAGTTAGTGGAGACAGTAAAAATTAAACTGAATTTTGTCACAAGTTGCTTTAATACAAACTTTACCTGAATTAGATATACACAGATTTGAAGCATATTTTTATCTGTTTAAGCTTTTATTTTAAAATTCTTACCCTTTAATATAAAAGATATAAATTAAAATAGGAGCTTATTTAATAGTTTGAATTATATGCATTTAGAGTTGCCTAAAGCTTCAAAAGAAGTGCAACTACATTCTCGAAAATTTGTATTTTCTTGGATCATGGTGAATTTACTAGTTCTTTAAAAAGTTATAACCAAGAAGTAGTGTTTAGTCGAGAAAAATAATACTCTTCCTGTCAGAAATTCTTATTCAAGCTGGAGCTAGTTGACATTAGCCCTAAATCTGAATGCTGCATGTACTCCTTCGGTTCAGAGGAACGGAGAAATAAAATGTCCAGCTTGCCTTTAAGCCTTTCCCTCTATACCCAGCCACTGGATGGGTGAGGCCGAGGCTGTGTGTTTGTTTTGCTTTGACTTGAACTTGGCAGCACACAGAATACTCCTACCATTCCTCTGAACTCCCACTTGTGCAGCTGATAGTGGGACACAGCATGGACTTGGCCCACACAAAGCCAGGCCTAATTCTCTAAGACTAATCTCAGCTTCATCAGAAGCAGGCGGTGCTGCTTCTGGCTTAGACCAGTTGTGAAACTGGACCTTCACTGTAACACAAGCAAATCTGAGATGCCATTCATAGATACTTTCAGGAGCAGTTTAAATTTTAAATCAAATCGCCCTTATTCAAGTCACCTTCACTGAAGCCACTTTTCTGACAATGACAATTTTCACTGATTTTTAATTCTTCTTCTCTCTCAATATATTTCATTTGCTAAATTTGGAAGAAGTTTCTCACTGAAGTCATTAGCAATGCCACCAACAGGTCAAAGTCACCTAAGTGTCTTTGCACACAAGCCTTCCTGACAACCATTCCATTTTAATGATGCTGCACCATTTTTCAATAGTACAGCAAAAAAGGGAGGACATAAGAGTAACTCTACATGACAGCTTGTGCCAGAAATCCAAACCAAAATTCCAATCTGTGAGACCAGAGAAGAGTGCTACTTCACCTTTAACTGTACTCACAGCCAAAGCAGCATTTCCAGATTAATGTAGGTGACAGCCCTTTCAACAAAAATCTGCATTTCCATTACTGTCAATGATACAGTTATGGAAACAATTAAAATTAATTGGTTTGGTTTAATAGTGTACCTTCTCTAACTTCACCTAGTTTTCACTGTCCTTAATTTTAAGTGTCAGCAACAAATGGTGAGAAGCCATCTTTCCAGGTACAAATACACCAGGGACTGACACTTCAGCTGATCACAGAACACAGCAGTTGATAATTGTTTCAGATTCAAGGAACTCTCAGCATCTACTGTCATGCACCAAACCCACTCCTTACTCATACTTGATTAAAAATTTAATCAAGTTGTCAAGCACCCATGATACCTGCTTTAACCACAACAAAAGAATGAGAAAAGTTTGAAGCGAGCAGCACATGCAAAAATTGGAAGCAAGGCTATCAATATTAAATCTAGAAATTAAACTGCAAACAATTAAATTGTGCTAACCTGTATGTGACTCCTTCCAGAGCTTAACAGACTGTCTGAAATAAGGGAGATTGTAGAAAATCTCAATTTTGGTGCAATTCCCTAGAAGAGAGACAATAATTGAACATCCAACTCAAGATAAAGGGTATCAAAGAGGTAAATGTCACCTAATGTAACAAACCATTCCTAATTTTCAGCCATTTCCTTTGTTAATTTCAGCCTTTAATAAAGATAATTAGAAAAGACAGAACAGCAATGGTAAATGTCAAGATGCTAACATTTGCATTTCTGACAATTCAATTACAGATGATTACACTGCTTTTGTACAACAATTAAGGTCTGACTTTTATTTTAATACCTTTTTTTTTGTCAAAAGCACTTTTAAAGATTTTTCATGCCATGCTATTTGGCATAAATAAAAATTTCAGTCATGCTCTAGAAGTTTCACTAATGCTAACTTTGTAAACTTGTCTGAGAACAGTCTCAGTTGTGCCATCTCTTTTGTAAAAACATTTTGTTTAATCAGTCAATCACACCGCAAATAACTATTCATTTGTAACAGTATGACTAAGAATACCCTTCATTCCTTCATCTTTAGAATAGTCTGATTTCTGTGGATGTCTCCCTTGTTCCATAACCACGCTCCACTCCCTCACAATCCCCTCCTGCCCACAGGGCAGCCCTAGTTTGTCCCACTTGGATCAGCGGGGTCCAGCTGGGCCTCCTGGTTGAGCACAGCACACACGGAGTAATGGCCAGCAAGTCCCTCCATTTTCACATCATTAACAGCTTCTGCTCCACTCACCTTCTTTTACTACAGCCATGGCTAGGAATGTAACACCTCAGAAAACTATTGCCTTTCAAATTCACTGAGCATTGGTCAATGCAGTCAAAATTTATTGGGTGTAAAGGACAGGGATTATGACGCACAAGCATTATATCCCAAACAGCAGCATCAAAAAAGGCATAAAAGAACTAAATGCCACATATGCTATAAACAAGTGGCAATCATCTATGTGCATCTTATAGAGCTCTGCAGAACTCAAGAGAGAATCAAGTGCCCCTAGAAATTTCTACCCTCTCTTCTTTCAACATGGACAGAATTTGCTGCCTGAGGCATCTCAGTGCATGGGCATTTGTGCACATGAACACACAAAATCACTGAGACATGAAAAGGAGCTGGGCATGTTTGTGACTGTCCCACATTTGTAAGAATTAGCAGGAACTTCATGAGTGAAGTCTATTGATGAACCAAACTATTCTCTACCACCTGCCTAAACACTGATTTCCCATTAGGGAATATGATCTGGCCCCAGGATAGATTATGGAAATGTAAAGACAAAAATGCCAAGAAAGCTCAGTCATAGCAATTAACAGAGTCCAGGATTCAATCAAGTCAAGTTATGGCATATAAAAGAGGTTTTAAATCTGATCATCTTTAATTAACTCGTTTTTACTACTAATGAATTGTCAAGTGCTATCAACAATTTAAAAAAGGACACATCAGAATTAGTATGTCTACTATAAAATGCAACAATAGAGCACCTACTGCTCTTACAGAGATTGGAAATGATTACAAAATTCTTAAGAGCTCATACCTAAAAAATGACACAAACCATGGTTTCTTCAGAGAAATAGTCTTCGGAGAGGGAATATAGGATGGCATTCGAATGCACAGGCATTCAAAATCACCGCATTGCGGTGTGATTGAATGCACAGGCATGTCAAAAGCAACTCAAAGGCCAGAAGCCATCAGAGGACTTGCTCTGTTTTTTGCAGTACCAAACTAGATATTGCTGAAGGATATTCAACACAGAATTACATGAAGACTGTCATATAGCCCCAAACACATCTGTAAATGAAAATCCAGCCAGAAAGTTTTTGGGATCTCTACTGCTTCTGGCTTAGTGGTGTCTGCAGCATCGAGCAGTCCTGCACCAATCATTAAACAGAAGGGACATAATAGCAATTTGATCATAGAAAAAGTACAAAGGTGGTTCATGTTTACAAGAATACAAGTCTAATACGTGCTTTTGACAGTAAGGAGTATGAGTACAACTCTAGCTTAAAAAAGCATGTATGAATATAACAGAAGGTCTTATACTGGCATGCTAATAGAAGATAGCATAACTAAAAAGAAACTGTTTTAAGTAATGTGGCAAATACTGCATGAAGGTGGGGAATGGAGATAAGAACATCTGTAAGAAATCACTACCACAGTCCAGGCATAAACATATTCTGAAAGGCAAAGGTTGCAGAGAAATACAGAAGAGCCAGCAAGAGCCTCATCTGGGCAACACTGGACCAGGAGAGATAACTCGAGGCATGTCTTGTACGCACACAGAGTTTGTAAACCTCGTAAGACATTTAGCCAGAGACATTATCAGCCAAGTGCCAGATTTCTGGAGGAGTTCTGATCCTCTCGACTTGGGATTCCTTCCAAGTGGCAGATTAGCAGTGTTAATCAGATACGGCTTGTCACTGCCTATCTGAACTCCACAACCGTAACCTTGCTGTTGCTACCTTTATTTTTTTAATAAAAGACAAATTTTTTGGGAATCAAAGTGCCACTGAAGCACATTCAAAAATATTCAACATCTCAGCTGGCTATAAATAACTTTTCATGTGGGAAGAACATAGCTTCACTAGCATAGGAATAACGTGAGGCTTCTCACGACCTTGTTTAACGCCTCCTTTTGCTTAGCATTCACATCCAGTGCTTTGTGCTGACAGACTTAGCAGGAGACACCAGTAAAGCTCAGGGAACACTGGAAGATGGAGGCACTTGAGACTGCATTTCTACTGGAGGTAAGAATCCTTTCACAGTTAGTCCATTTGGCAAGTGAGGAGAGGAACAAGAAGTTAATTTTGGGAGCCTCCCTTCAATGCCATCAAACACAGCTTCTGTATTACTCACTGAAAAGGGAGTCACTATGCCAAAATCCTCTCTTAAACTGTACTTTCAGCTATGGAGATGGAACAGAGCAACAAAGGCCTCTGCAGTCCCTGTTCCAGGGCAGAGATGGATTTTGTTTACGCTGCTCCCAAGGACATAGAAGTATGTCTTACATCAGTCAACTTTTTAAAGCTACTACAGTGCCATCACTCATCAGCTACACATCCAAATTACTCTGACCACATCTTCTCATAGCTCGCAAGTTATGACACCTTCTCTTTATTAGAATATATGTAATTTTTGTTTTAAAGAGCTCAGTTTGACAAAAAACATCGAACTACTCTAGTGGCTCTGCTTCTACAAACACTCACTATATTCTATTCACAAAAAAGTCTAAAAACATGTAGCTAATACCACCTCATTTGTTACTACCTCCCTATTCTTTCTCAACACCAGGGAAGTACCTATTCTATGAGCAGTATGAAAGCAAAACAGTCGCACCCCATCTCTTGAGCCACACCACGATGTATGGGATGAGCCATATCAAAGAGATACTACAGCCAAAAAACAATGGTTGTTTTTGCAGGGACAGTTTAAGTTGCTACAGAATCAGACATTTTGTAGCACAAAATCACAACTTTAATTCATTCAAATGTAACACAGCATTAGATACCAAATTAGCACTCGTAACGGCAAGTGTCTGGGCAGTTTCCAGGTTGCCCTTTCAGGGGAAAGATTACACCAGCTAAAAGATACCAATGAACTTTAACCAGCATTTCCCTCCTCCTACGTGCTTTTAGTCCAACCACAATGGACAGGGTAATTGAGTCCCTATCCAAATGTCCTGCCAGTCCAGCAGTAAAACTTAACTAAAATAGACCACACAAAACAAACTCCAAAACAAATCATTACTATCCTCCTTAAAGTGCCTTCCCTGGGTTATTCTGGTGACAGCTAAGATTTGACAATCAAACTTTATGAAAGGGCAGTGTGAAATGAATTAATTTTCATTTAATATGTACTTGAGCCCTTATCTCCAGAAAATGAGCATTAATTCATTGCACTCATTCTGCCAATTAGCTGTTGTTCCAAAATGCGAGGGAGAGGGACCAAGGAGGAGGGTTACATGGTTTATCTGTTGAGAACCATGAAGTCAATATGACATCTCCCTCTCCTCCTGCATCCTTTCAACCACCAGCTGCAGCACAGATTAAACTGAATGGAGACATGTCATGGTGCCACACTGCAAACCAAGTGGAAACTAACTTTTTCACATTAAATAATTTCTTGAAGCATTTTGAAAAAAGATTCTACTTTCCCCAAAGTTCAACTGTGGATTTGTACATTCAACACCTTGAAATGGCAAAATCTGTCAGAAGTAACGGCTTTTCATTTGAAGCAGTTCAAGGGGTTTCTTCAGTGAAGCAGACTGTGTCATAAATACAATTCACAGACATTCACTCACTGTGAAAAACGGGGACCTCTTCATTAAAATCTCACGCTCTAAACCACGGTGCCCATGGGTAAGCTTAGGGTCAGGGAACAGGAAATCTCTTGTATTTTCTTCATATGTAGCTAGAACTTTTCCCACTAAAAAGAAAATACATACTTTAATTGGAAAATAGACAAAGCCATACAGCACAGACACCACACAGAGCCATGTTGAAACCAGGATAAATTTTGCTCTTTACAAATTAACAGCATGGCTCTAAAACTCCTATCGCACTAGGAAATAACCTCATCAAGTTAAATCAGCAGCAGAAATGTGCAGAATCTACTATGAAACGATGTTTAAATGTTACTGGAAAAAAAATTAAAAAAGATTGTGTTAACTGTTCCATAACAGACACACAAAAAGTTTTCTTTAGACAACTTTTCAGTAGTCTTTCCCTTCCACGCCACAGAAAAATACTTATTTTTTTAATGGCAGCCAATCCCTTATGAAAAACTATCATTCCATATAACAGAATAGTAATAGTAGCAGTAAGAAAGAAACACATGCAACATCAAAATAATTATTTCAAGATTTTCTCAATTACCTGGCTTGCTACTTTTCAAAAAAATAAGTTTTTCTTTAGAGGTAAACCCTTGAATGTATATTGCAAAAAAAATGTAACTTGTGCTATTGCAGCCATCTTGCTTGCTTATGTTGGGCTGTATCACACCTATCTCTGAGCTCTGAAAATAAATTCCTTATGCAAGATCTTTTATCTTCCCACAAAAAAAAATCCCCATTCACTACATTTCTTCAAGTAAACAGTCTGGTGAGTCACCTGAGAGAAGCAATAGTTTCCTTGAAAGTACTAAGGACAAGTGACAGAGAGTGCTTTTAATACCACAGTTTCCAAATGAGTCCTCTTTAAAACTTGACTTTAGTTCCAATAAAATGCAGATTTACATTATTCATGGGAACACTTGAATTTCATTAAAATAGATTTTTATAATCACACGAACCAATAACAGAAGTATGACAAATCGCTATTTATTATCTTCACACATCCCAAGAGACCTGTAATACTTATAGTGAGGATAAGAGTTTTCCCAATGGTCACCATTAAAATGGAAGAGAAAGAAAGTACCATTCTGAGAACAAGATTATGCACTCTGAAATTTCACAGACAGCCTCTCTGCAAGTGAATTGTGATGCAGTTAATAATTATGCACTGGATGATTTCAGTTTATTTTCCATTTTTAAATATTATCACTTTTCTAAGTCTGAGCATGATACATTTAAATATTTGGTTATTATTCTCTTTCAAGAATGAGATCCTCTTGATCTATTAACATTTTATATTCAGAGGACTGTTTGTTGAAGGGCTTTCTATGTTGTCTGTATGTTGGAAAAAGTGATTGTGCTGTAACGGGCAATGTCCTCCTGGAAATTCACCTATTAAACTGCATAATTTATGAAAAGATTGATACAATACCTGGAGGAACGAGCTGTATTAGTTCAAGTGTGGCTGTGTCAACTAGGAGGGAAAAAAGTTTTTTCATGAGTTAAAAAAGAACTAAAATGAAAATTCCCATAGTCAAAGCCCAAGAAAAATGGATCACTGATTTAAGCTTCACAGCTCTGCACATTGCTGCACTATTTCCACCACACCAATAATAAGATAAAATTCAGTACAGCTCGCATAAATATCGTCATGAATACAATGGCATTAGCAGGGTACAAATGACAACACTAAATCTGACTTAGAACTTTTTAAGTTCTATCTGCTGCCAAGTTTGTCCTCTTTTAAAGAAGATTATGCAAGCTTTGCCCCCTTTACAGATAACTCCCTGTGTGAGGGTGCATATTCCTGCAGTTTGAGTTCAGGTCAGTGTTTTCTCACTACAATTCATTATACACATGTGGCAAGACATAATTTTCTTAAAAATGAAAAGAATCCTGTTACAAAAATTGGAGGTTTATCCTTATATAATTTGACAATTAATCAAATAAATGACCACATAAAGGAACCCAATATCAGATAACCAGCTGGACTTTCAAACACTTATGACTTTTTACCCTTTTCCTGTTCCAAAGCATCTAACATACATTTCTAGAGGCATTTTGTTAGATGACAATGGTTACCCACTAGTTTTTCAGAGAACAGGCCCCTGATAGAAAAACTATCACATAATTTAAACCTCCAAATCATCCTTACAAAAATGCATGACATTAATGGATACAACATAGTATACAAAAAAACCAGAACCTACATTCCAGTAACTTCACAAGGTCTCCAGGATCAACTATATTAGCAAATGCCTGAAAAAGAAATAATAATAATAATAATAATAATAATAGCACAGTTGAAGTAATCATATGGACCTGTGGGGAGGGAGAAGGGAAAAAAAACCCAAAAAACAATGGTCTTCCTTGCCAAGATGGTTGTCAGGAGTCCTATCCCCACTGGAAAGAGAGAAGCTACTAAAATTGTAATTTGGAACATTATCAAATTCCCTGAAAGCTATCAGTTCTGTAATATACTTTCTACCCATATAGAGTTCCCTCTCTCTATGTAAATAACGAAAATAATTTATTGTGAAGAGTTAAAGATGTAGAGGTAAGTAATGGCTAAGAAAATTTCAAGAGAAAAACATAAATTGCTGAATGTACTACAATTCTGATAGATGAATGCACTTTAATTTATTAGTAATCCTTTAAGTTTCATTTTCACAGAGGTGACTTTTCATGGAAGTCTCCTGCTCAGGTTTTTTTTTAACCTGAATCCCGTGTGAATAGATGGCAAAGAAAATGAGAGGATGTTGCACTGGATGGAGGTCCCCTACATTACACTGAAAACAGCATTCAGTACATTCCTCTTAAGAAGTTTGTGGTATGTTTGCCTTTAAAAAATGATGCTCTTTTCTGCTCTTCAGTAGGCAGTGAAATTATCACTGCTTGTTTCTTACCCACTTCACCAGAGCATCACTGAAGTTTACTCAGCCTGGTTTTCAAAGTGCTGGGAAATGCTTAAAGGAAAAGAACTAGAAAGGGCAAAGTATTATTATTCATAGGTAGTCAAGAAGCCAGATCATATCTGTAAGATACTGTGTTTCATTATCCCTGTGGTACTAATAATGAAGCTAGTAGGGACTCAGAATATGTGATAAACAACTATAAATTACAGGGCCAGAGTATCAATCTGGGAATTCTGGTGACAAACCATGAAAAAAGGATCTCGAAGGGAGTAGGATGTCACCAAAAAGGCTTGAGCTGCTACTTTATCTTTCTACTAAATTAAGGTGGCTCTCCTATATTGTATAGTCTCTGTTCTTCACCTTGCTATAATTTTTAGAACAAAAACATTCAGTCCCTTCCAAGCCAAGAAAAAAGACACTGAGAAAGGACAGTTCACAAAAGGATCAACAAACACCTAAAAAGTCTCATCATACATTAGAATCTTCAGTACACATAATTCTTGAGTCCCCATATGGATAACACAGGCACACCCCTCCTTTGTGCTAAAGAGAAGCAGGAGTTAAAATACTGCACCATCCTCAGTGTGACTATTTGTGCTCATGGGTTTTGCAGACAATTTTTGTGGAATTTGTGATGGGGTTTATTTGGGTTGTATCAGCCCTTGACATATCTTACCTTTTCAAATACTAGTTTCTCTTGAAAGAAGAGTGGAAACACTGCAGGGACACATTGAGTTTTTTTGTACTGCCCAAGTACAAAGACACTGAGATAAAGTTCCTGTTTGTCTTTCAGCAGCACTCCAGGACAAGTTACCTGTAGGAGTAACACACTCATTAAACAAACTGAACTTTAGGTACACAAGTAATGGCTGTTTTCAAGATAAAAATGAAACACTCAGGACTGAAATGGTTGATTTCTGAAAGCCAGGATGTAACAGGCTAGAGAGAAAAAAATTCTTCTCTAAAGCAATTCTATTTGTACAGACTGGCCAGGAAAAAAGTCACCATTTAAAAATGATCGGGACCAAATTCTTCTTGCTTAAGTAAACACACTCCATTGTTTTCAACCAAAACTGAAACCCAAGGCCAGGTTAATTGAGTTAAAGGCATGCACTGACTGTGCAAGGTATAACCATCTATGTGAAGACTCATGTAGAATTAAGTCTACATGATGCCAACACACAAAACCCACCCAAACTTGAATGAAGCTGTTCAATTTACATGCTTAGATATCCATACTCTGTCCAGCCACCAGAAAGGGCAAGTTTATTTGCAAATTTTCTGTAAATGAGAAAAAGCAACTGTTGTTCCATTTCTACCAGATACATTTCTTCCTTTCTCTGAGAAGTCTGGCCATCTTTAAACTCAAGGCAGGGAACGACTCTCGCTAGGCTGCCACTCAACTTTCTCTGCACAATTTTTAAATTCTGTAAGTAAGAAGTTGGTCTGTTTTTAAAGCTCTGACTGCAAGAATCTACACAACTCATTGCAAAACTATTTGCTATTTTCTCTGAACCACGTGGACTTATTTTATTTCCCTGACAGAGAATTGACACCTTTCACTTAAGGTCTCATGCTCATTTTTTATCTCAGAATTAGAAATACGAGGTTGTCTCTTCCAACATGAGGTTTCTGGAGAAAGCGTTCAGACTTTCAATTGCCAGGTAGAAAGACAAAGGAGGAGAGTGGTGGGAATTAAAATAAGAGATTTGGTTACAGTCTCCTACTCCCAAGTGAACATTTTACTTGAGAAATCCTAACTGTTTTTAAAAGAAAACTACATAAGCAGTAGAAAAACAGCTTCAGGTGGAAGAAATAAAAGAAAGCAATGTGTGATCAATCATTACAGATGAAGTATAAGGTAAAAAATAGTTCTTCTACTCATAAGTAACTGAGAAGAAAAAAATGGGTTTCCTCTACATGTAAATGAGGGCTTCAAATCTGCAAGAAAAGTGCCAGAATAATGGATAACCCAATTGAAACAGTCTGTCAAGCATTAAACAGCTTGCATGACACTCATGCAGTTGCAAATGTGAACAGGAGTGAGAGAGACAGATCTCATTCATACAAGGCAAGATCCCCCAAACTACGTACTACATGTCATACCAGCTTCACTTCTCACTTCTGTCTTTGACATTTTTGTAGGATTTACAATCATTTTTAGCTGGAGTTTTGTGCCTTTCACCTTAGAGAAGGCAACCAATGCTTGCCTATTTACTGAGATGAAAAGTAAGAGATCTGAAGATACTGGAATGAGCAAAACTGCCAACAACAGGTGCCATTTTTTCTTGCCATCCTGTAAAAAGAAAACGAATTCTTACAAATGAGCAGTGGGCCAAGATAGCACATGTGGAAAGCTGTGACTCTACTAGCCTGGGGATAAACTTCACAATGCATTACCTGGGCTGGAACACCAAATCCACGTGGCCATGTAACTGAAAAGCAGCTCCAAAAATGAATGACACATGCACATCTGCAGTTCACGGCACCTCTTCTGTAATATGCAGAGGCACTTAACACTTGGGAGACAAACTGAAGCTCTTATCTGACTGCAGCCTGCTCCAGCAGGATGAGGGACTATTTTAAAGACTGTAATAGTGTTATCTATGGATCAGCTAAGGAAGACGGATATCAGTGCTGCAATTAACTGACCTCACAAGCAACCCAGAGGACTATGAGAAATTTCTAGGGCAGTGTTATCCTGGACATCTCTGCTGAAAGTTCCCAGGAGGATGGAAAATGTGTACCAGCCCCACAGCTGGGACATCACAAATAGCCATAAAGAAATCACTGAATTAAGGCCATGGAAAGGAACAGAATTTTCCTGATCTCAACCCTCTAGAGCACTTATTACACACAGTCCATGGCAGGAAAAACCAAACTAAAAAACAAATTAGTCTTTAAGTAAGACCTTCCTTTTGAGAAGAGAAATGAAGAAAACTACCAGCAACACAAACCAAAGAGTTGGTGGACCCAGATCAGAGAAGATCTTGGAATTTCATTAAGTCAAAGGGAGCAAAATGCATCTGTATCCTAAAGCAAGGGAAAAACAAAGAGGACAGAACTTCTGACACAACTGGACAGATTTCAAAAAGGGTTGAGAAATATGCAGAGCACTGTAAAAGGGCAGGGAAATGGATCAGAAATTTGGACAAGACTTTGGTCACAAATAAAGCAAACAAAGAGAGAATTAATGGACGTAGCATAAATCAGCCAAGATGTGAAAGCTAACAAATCTATGTTCCAAACACAACTGAATATTTTGCCTTGGTTTTAATAAAATTTATCACAGGAGGAAGAAGACAACTTAAAGAATTAAATGATAGAAACAAAAGTCACCCAATATGCACTAGGCCTGGACCAAGAAGGCACAGGGAGGCTGAATCATCTTCAGCCCAGGTTGTGAAAGAAAGTAATTTTTCTTAAATGAAACATAATGAAAACAGGGAAGGAGGAATCTCCTGAAAAATAACAAACACAAGGACCATGTGAGACAGAAAGAGAGATCTTAAAAATGATAACCCCATTGATCGAAATATTTAAATATGTAAAAATAAAGAAAAAAGACACGGCAGAAAACATCACTAAAAAAAAGCCCAGCAGGCCACGTTCAATAAAAACAGATCAATCAAGCAAAATTTTACTTTTTCTTGAAAATCTGTTTTCTGCGTAAAGTATATCATATAGTGCCTTGAAAAATTATTATTTATGATGAACTAGATAAGAGTAGTTAGTAGAGGAGGAGTCAGTATCAAAGGTGGTACAGAACTGGCCAAAGGACAGCATCAATAATGTGCAAAAACTGGGAGTCATCAAGCTGAGGTTACTATCAAAAACATTCCTCTCTGTATACTGGGATTCATGTCTTTTAACATTTTTAATGACCCTGGCTCATACTAAAATATATAGGATGAAAGCTGGACTATTTTTCCCTCCACCACCTAAGGCAAAAGCACGACCCTATTTGGGATGCAGGTTTCAATTCTGACTCTGATCAATGCAAATTCAAAGTGGAAGAGTAGCTCCCATCCCTAAGATGATTAGAAGGCTGGTGAGTCCATCACACAAATTTACTACCAAAAATACCAGAGTGCTTTAGCTGATAAAGATCAATGGGGAAATGAAAGAACTGCTGCCCAAAAAATACATCAAGCGAGCAAACACTAAGGAAAGAAAAAATTCCTTAAGTGAAAGGCCAGCACTGACATTTGTGTAAGAGTAGTCTCTTTCCATTCTTACCTGTAACCTTGAGAGCAGGGTAAATAACAAAATACCCCACAACTGAAAACATGACCCAGGGGAAATGTTTTCCCTGTACTCACTCCTGGCACAGGAATAGCTCACAGCCAGTGGGAACAGAAAAGGAAAGCACATTGCTCTGCTCCAGGAACCAAGCAGGCCTTGGCATTGTGGAGACAAACACCAGCTGTTGAGACAGCAGAGCAACACCGCCAGGGTGACACCCTCACCATCCATGTGTGGAAATCCACAGCTCTGCTTCAGAGCAGCCACTCAAGTTTGGGAAAAAGGGTAGCTAAGCAACCAGGAATACCTGGGCAATTTCCCAGTATATGCTTCCAGGATCCGCACTTGAATTTTGTGGCTGGCATCTCGCGTTTTCCTCTCAGCAGCAAGTATTCTTATGTATATGGCACCACTTGCTCTGGATCACGGGGCATATGAAGCCACCAACTCCACGGTAACAGGGCACCGCCTAACACAGCTACTTCTGAAAAGTTTTCAGAATAATGATGCAGCTCCTCGCTGCATTCCCAGCTTGGATATAAGCAGAAAACTTTGCAAAGTGCACAGGGTACAGTCGTAACATGATTAACGTCAAAACTTTCCACTTTCACACTTTCTGGTCTCACTCCCAGCCATGTAACATCCAGGTATTCAGAGCTGCCCAGAGTCACACCCTGCCCCTCACAGGGCGGCATTTGCCATCAACAAGCCGCTCTTTCCTGGGATTTGTTTTGGTTTTGTTTTTTTTTTTTTATTCTTCCTGAGAGTGCTTTCCCCCCACCATACAGCTTCCCAAGAATCAGTGCCTCTTAAAAAACACATTTTCCGCAGGAAAATGAGAACTCTAAAGCGGCACGGCTGCTGCTAACACCAACGGGGGAACGGGGGCACAGGGATAAACACCCCCCACAACTTTTCCACAGGAAAATGGGAGCTCCGGAGGGGCACGGCTGCTGCCAACACCAACGCGGGGGCGCAGGGACCGGCTGCCGGAGGATGCCCACACAGAAGGTCTGGGGTGCCAGACGGAGCGCGGCCCCCGCTCGGCAGCAGGGCCC
>NW_008240027.1:1855469-1861503 GCF_000691975.1 Corvus brachyrhynchos | reverse complement strand
CATCCATCCCCTCCCTCTCTGTGCGCGCCCCGCCCGGCGCTCGCCGCCGTCGCGCCGCAGGGCTGAGGGGCCGTGCCGGCCCTGCCCGCACTGTCCCCCGCAGCGCCCGTGTCCCCTTCCCGTCCGGCCCTCGCTGCTCTCCACAGGGCCTCCTGCCCTCACACAAGCAGTTAGGTTGGAAAAGATCTCTGACATCACCGTGCCCAACCTATGGCTGAGCATGAGTGTCTCAAGTAGACCATGGCACGTCCAATCCTTCCTTAAACAGCTCCAGGGACTGTGGCTCCACCACCGCCGTGGGCTGCCCTTTCCCTTGTTTAATCACCCTTTCCGTGAAGAAGTTGTCGCTAATTTCCAACCTAAACGTCCCTTGGCGCTGCTTAAGAGGATGTTCTCTCGTCCTGCCGCTAATCCTGTTCCTCATCCCTACTCATCCCACAACCTTCTCTGGTTCTCCCACTTTCCCACTTCCTGACCTCCGGCTGGCTCGTCCTGGCACTCCGCACAGGGACTTGTGGAGCTGCCGGGGGGCTGCTAGAGTGTACCAAAAGTGATAAATAGTAGATAAAATATTTCCACCCTCTGCCCCCTGAAGGGCGGACAGTGATGGGCAATGGAGCCCTGGTGTGAAAGCACAAGTGTCCAGCGTGGGGCAGGGAACCAGACAGGTCACGCACAGGTGAGGGCAGGGCTGCTTTGGGGCATCCAGGAGGAATGTGAAGCTCGGGATGTGTCAGATTCCTCCAGCTTCGTGGGCCTCTTGCAGAAAGGTGCAGAGAGAGCCTTCTCTTCAGCAGAGGGGTCACAACCAAGTTTTATACAGCTCCAGGCTTGAATAGCTAAAAAGGACTGGATTTCCATGCTTTCTTTTTCTCTTTTGATGCAGTTCACCTGCATCCTGTTGTAGGCATCTGGGCCCTTTTGACTCGAGTATCCCATTTTAATGTCCTCTGTGGGTGAGACAGGGTGCATGGGATATATTCTGACTGGTGCCATCTTTGGAAACATGTCTGTACACTCATATCTGAAATTGTCTGCTCATTCCTACCCTTCTGCTTTCATTATTAACAAACTCATATTTATGTCTCTGATCTTCATCCCAAGTTTGATCATATCAAGGATATTCCCCAACATCTCTGCTGCTCAGTTGTTTTCAGAGTATTTACAATCCCATACAACACCAAAATAATCTGATTTTCTCTCTCAGCAACTGCAACTTGTTTCAGCCTCAGACTGTGAAGGGATTTCAGGCTTTAAATATTCTTTCCAAGTTCACAAGTACAGCTGTAGAGAGGACAGAAAATTTTAATTGCCTCCTAAAGAACGCAGTGGCTCAAATGTATCCCTTGGCTTTCTTTATTTTAATTTTACTCTTTCAAAGAAAAATCATGCTAAGTGGTCTGGAAAGAAACAGCATTCTCAAAATGCTTTGATTTATCTCTCTCTTTTTTTTTGTTTTAAAGGAAATGGCAAAGAACATGATATGCCAGTTCAGACAAAAGGGAAATCTATAGATGGATTAAATATCGCTACTAATACTTGATACCAATCTTTTGAAATAAATAATGGATTGGAAAGGTAGGCCTTGTTTTCATTAATGTGATTTCTGTAACAGCTCTAAGGTGTGGGGGAGTTTTTTGTGTTTTAGTTTAGTTGGTTTTGGGTCTTTTTTGGGGTGTTTTTTTGTTTGTGTTGGTTTTTTTTTGTTTTGGTTTTGGTTTTTTTGTCTTAGCAAAGGATTCTGTATTTAGGGCCTGGAAAATTCCCTGTAGACTTCTAGTACATATATTAAGGAGGGGATGACTCTTGGATAAAATAATTTTCTGAGCGTTATCAGTCTCAAGGTTATGAATAGCATTCCAGAGTTAATGAGAAGAAAATTCTCACAGATCCATAGCCTCAGATGGTAACAGTATTAAAATGGTTTATTGCTTATTTTCAGCTACCTTTCATATACATGCTTTTTGGAGGGATAAATAATGTGTTAAAGATTGTGAAGTATGAGATATTATGGTAAGTGTGGCCATATAAGAAGAGAAGATAGATAAATGCTGAAATCAAAAATGGCATCATGTTTGTGATGAGAATTTAATATCCATGTGCAGTGCCCTGGAACAGAAGTACTTTATAGCCCTTGAAAAAGGAGCACAAGGCAGGACAGAAAGCTTCTCCAAAGTGATAAGGCAGTGATGAATTTCAGCGCTTTTCCCTGGCAAACCTTCTGGTCTGCAGAGTTTCTTCCCCTTTGCCCTGCTGGGCCTTGGGAAGAAAGGCTGCTGCTGCTGCAGTGCTTTCCTGTCCAGCCCTTTCTGCAGCAGTGCAAGACCCATCTGCTCCTTCTCCTTTTTGTTAAATGCATGATTTAGACCTGCATTTGCACTGCAGGAACGGTAATGCAGGAATCTGGGGACAATGAGGGAAAATCCTGACTTTCAGTAAAAATCCATTCCTAATAAGCAAAACTGTTAACCAAAACAACAAAAGAAGTGCTTGCTCCTGTAATTGACCTGAGGTTTTAACTGCTGTAAAGCTTCCCTGCTGTGAAAGCACATGAATTCCTTTGCTTTTACTGCAGTAAATCTTCTTGTAATGCTACTTGTACTTATTTTCATGTATTAAAAGAATCTGAATGATTGTTCTGCATTGTGGAGGGTTTTTTTGCAATTTCCTCCAATTATGAGCTTCATCTTTTGCTGTCCTCTGGGCCCTCCAACATGGCTGCTACAGAAGAGCTGTGATGTCATCAAAATACTCAATTTTGCCCTTATTTCTACCATTGCAAACTAGAAGTAAATGTCAAGAGAGGGAGGCTGCCCTGGTGTAAGATAATTACCACAAGATTTATATCATATTGTTGCTGTGCTTGTGATGGTCAGGCATCAGGAGTTTCAATGCATTGAAATAGGCTACAAAATAGGTAGAGTGAGAAAAATGGGAAGAGTCAGGTCTGCAAACAGTAGGTATTGTACAGTTCAGAATCTAAAAAATACTGGGGATTAGACAGAATTTGATTAGATCAGGCTGGAGATTAGAGAGCAAGCCTAATATCACTGAGTTTGTCAGAGGCTCACTTTTGGCTAAGAAGCCAGGAATGGTTTCCTCCGAGCAAGCCTAATATCACTGAGTTTGTCAGAGGCATAAACATATTTGGCTAAGAAGCCAGGAATGGTTTCCTCTATTCCTTAGGAAGCAGAACACCGGGTGCAAAGTGGTATTTCACTGTCATCCTGCTAATCAGAATGAAGGGAATAAAGGAGCTTTCCACATTTGGCCACCCTCTACTGCAGTTCTTAGGATTGGTGTCAGAGATCCTTTTCTGCCTACTTTGAGCCCCTGATGTTACCCGAGCAGCCAGAGGAGACGTCTCTGTTACTGCACGTCAAGCCCCTTATTTAGACATCATCACCGAGCATGACTGACTTACCATTAATAACTGAGGAGAATTCCAGGAAAGCATCTGCTCAAATAACAGCAAAAAATTATGGGATATGGTAAGATTTCCACATTAGAAAGGCAAGCAAACAAAACATTAAGACTGTTTTACTTTAGAGAAAAGTAAGATGTAATACAAAGGAGGTACATAAGGGATTGGAAAATATGTAGAACTAAGTTCTTCTGTTTGCCCATGCCTCTTTTTCCATTCAAAGAAGACATGCAGTGAAATTAAAAAACAAAATCAAAACTGCTAGAAGAAAGTACGTTAGATAGTGGAACTTGTTATCACAAGGTACATTCAATTGTGTTCCAAACAGAATTAGAGTGCTCTGGAAACCCCACTGGACAATATCCCCATGCATTAATTTTGATCTTCTGACTCACTGTGAGGTTAAATGTGCAATCCACAGAAGTCAATCCCTGTGCAAAAATTGTAGTGGAGGAAAACCGGCAGCAGAAGTTAAGACTAAACAATCCCAGAACACTGTAGAGCAGAGCTGGAAGAATTCTGTGATGTGAGAGATTCTAATAGGATCTAAGGGGACCGAAGTGAATTGCATTACTGCAGACAGTAATGTAACAGGGAAGTTACAGAGTGCTAGATTATTGATGAGGACAGAGGATGGAGATTACCTGAGGGTGTCAGCACACTCCTCACAAAATACATTTTCATCTAATCTTTCTACTTTAAAGCAGGAAAAAAGTTGCCCAGAAGTTACCATCCATTAATATCTATTGCTTTCGAAAAAGGCCACAATGATTTTGTTGATCCTGCTTATTGAGCGTCTTGCTCTTTCCTGACATGTGAAGACACAGCTGGGCAGAGCTTTTGGCTTTCTTGATGAATCTACAAGTTGATACAGGCAAAAGGACACCTGCTCATGTTTTTATGTAGGTGAAGCAGTGACCTTTCTTCCCCATGCCTTCCCAGTCTCACCAGTGCCTACTGCAGAGCATTTTTACTGCACATCTGGAGAAACTCAGTGCCTCTTTAACATTTCACCGTGGCTCAGCCATGACAGAGCAATTCCTCCATATTGCTGCAAAGTCAAGACTCGCTTTGGTGCATCTCAGCATTAGCTTCATTCATTCTTTATGTGTATCCTGCCTGCAACAAAAAAACAGGCAAGCTATCTAAAGACACTGAAGTTTTCTTAACATGTAAGCTGTTTTCCAGGTCTGCCAAATTCTTTCTCGACTGGCTGCAGCTAAAGCAATTAAACCTGGTTTGATTACAGCCACTAGAGGAATATTCCAGATCTTGAATTTAGTTGTTGTAATTGGAAACTTGTGTTGTAAAGGAATCATCTAAATTCTTCTAAGAGATTACTTCTTTGAATACAGTCTTATGAATTCACAGATGGCACAAATTCAATCAGCCGACAGCATTAGCTTTGTACCCCAGAAAGTTCCTAGTCTGTCCCCTACTCAGTTCAAGAGAGGTAACATTTTTCTTTGTGCTTTACATTTAAAATAAATTTTCTTAGATGGAGACATTGCCCCAGCAAAGTTTTTGCCAGAAACAAAATTCTTCTGACCAAGTTATAAACCCCTGAAAATAGGGCTTTATAATGGGACTGCTGATAGACCCTTAACAATAACGTTGTGAATGGCGCTGCTATAATTAATGATACTTCAGAAAGATTTATGGTCCTTAGAAAGAGATAAAACAGAAATATCATTGCTTCTTTGCCTCCCATCATTTTATCCTCTATGAAATTTTATGTGAAATAAGTCAAATGAAAAATGTAAGCTCTTAATCTTTTCCCAGAGTCCTGTCTCTCACTTGATGAACACTTTCACAGAATAAATTAGAGCTTTTTATTCCTTATGTATGTACAGCTTTGTATTTAAAAAGCAAAGAAAAGAATATTGTTGGCTTGGCAAAGCAACTCAAAACAACGGTCATAGAGGAAGCAAAAATGACTCACTATTCTTGTCTGTTCTTCAGCCATCCCAGAGACAATAACTCCTGTCCTGCAATAGTTCTGAGCAGCTTGGTAGTGTCCAAAAGTGCTCCATAAGGGAGAATCTCTGCTGATGGAAAGTTGGCCATGATGACTCTGGCTGCAGCAGCAAGAGCCCAGAAAGCCAAAAGCTGTGGCTTGATTACAGCAGATAGTACCTTTGTGTTGGAAATCACAGAATACTATATGGATATTTAATTTAACTGGGAAAGGCATAGCAACAAGCAGTTGCTGGAGGCTGAAGCTAGAAAAAAATTGAATTACATGTTTGGCGTTATATTGCAACAGAGAAAGGGAGTAACCACTGGAACAGGCTATCAAAGGGAAAGTGAATTCTCCATTTTCTGACAATACCAAAGGAAAATGAGAAGCTGACTAAAGAAATGCTTTTGTTGAAACAAAACATATTTTAGTCAAACTAAAAGAAGATTGACAACAGTATTTAATGGCCTGTGATGTACAGGAGGCTGCCCTGACGGTCTAACAGTGTGTCTGTGTGTGAATGTTGTGACTGTGCACTGCTTACTGTGCAGAGATCAGGAGAGAGGGCTCTGAGCACTTTGCCTTGGAGTTCGTGCACGGCAGCACCTGGCACTACCCATGTAGCTGCTGGGAGGTGGCAGGGAATGCCG
>NW_008240027.1:1847589-1855288 GCF_000691975.1 Corvus brachyrhynchos | reverse complement strand
CTCGGAGAGCAGCAGCACAGCGTGGCTCCGAGCTCGACAGAGGTGTCTTCACTGAGCTGCTTCTGAGCACCAGGAGATCCCAGGCAGAGTCTGCAGGGGGAAAAGCTTCACCTCTGGGCAGCCAGGCTGAGGCAGCAGCTGAGTAGGGGCTGAGAAGTCATAGATTTGGCACAGGCCACCTGGAACGGCAGTTAAAGCTCAAAATCCATCACATCCAGACAGAGTCCAAGGCTCCAGCTTGTGCCAGCCTCACCCAGTTCAGATGACATCAGGCGCTTGTTTTCCAAAAGCCTCTGCAGTGTGTCAGGAGTTTTGTCCCTCTGCCCATTAAAGTAGCAGTGTTTGAGCATCTTCCCTGTTATTTTGATTGACAACAGCAAAGTCACTAGAGAACCTCAAGGACTTTCTGGCTGGCTTGTTTTCCTGTTATAAATAATAGCTTTTTGTATTAGAGAAAAAAACTGAAATGCTGTTTTGAAATAATAACTGAAGTTACAGTTTCTAGTGGGAAGCGCTGAGATCTATGCTCAAATTCCCCATAAATTATAGCATTGTTCCTTTAAAATGTCTCAAATCCATCAGGAACAGAGAGGGATATTTTATATATATATATATATATTTTTTTTTTTAAACATTTTTTTTATGACAAGAACTTTTGGTTTTCAATGGAATTCACTTTGGAGGGCAGAACATTTTCTTTTTCATTGTAGGAAGATTTGTAAAGGGGCAGGATTGTGGCTATTATTAGTCTTTCCTAAAGAAAATCATCAAATCCTTTACAGCACTAGGCAGATCTGGGCTAGAAAGTATAACAGGATGGTATAGAGCAGCCCAGATAGCGACAGGGAGAAAATGGAGCAGGAAGAAAGAAAAAAAATGGAAACCCACAAAGAAGAGCAGATGCCAATTAGAATTCTTGCAGGCTGAAGCAAGGAGTGAGCATAAGAAGCTGTAGGAAAAGAAAGGGTAGAGTGGATTAGTGTTAATCAGAGACATGGGAAAGTAGGAAAGGTTTTAAATGAGCTTTTTGGTTAGCAGCTCAAAAGAGAATTCCAGATCCATCAGGTGTAGGGGCAAAACTAAAATGCAGAATAGCAGAAGATACATCTGAATCCTGAGTAATTAACTTTTGAAGGTAATAAGACATTTTTTGGAAGTGGAAGTTTTTCTCTCTCTCTCTGTCTTTCTCTCTCCAGCACTGTTTTCCTGTTCCTAGAGAAAGAGTGCACTTAGTATTATAAGAAAGTGACTCCTACCTGTTCTCTTTTTCACTGTCTTAATGGTATATACATACAGCACCTTGTTACAGGAAAGTTAAGCACTAAAGAAATAGAACTTGCCCAGTCTCTGGCAATAAATTTGCCCAAATACAGAGTGCAGATGAATTGCCTCCAGAGCTGGTTGAGTTACACCAGGTAAGAAGCTGGCACAGTATGGGACAATCATGAGTGGTCTGAAGATCTTGGGGTTCAAGATGAGTTCCAAAATCCACTACAGACATTGTTGACTTCAGTAAACATTAGAGCAGGATGGCTGGAGTGTGAGGGTAGGGGCTCTCCTTTCAGCTCTGAGATATGAAACATCCCTTAACATTTGTGTGCTGCCAATTCAACTCCCTGTAAAATGAGGACACTAACATCCAGTCACTAAAAAGGAAAAAAAAAAAAACGGAAAAATAAAAAAAGAGGAAAAACGAGAACCCCCACCGATTATCTGTTCTTAGAGGCTGTACAATGCTATAATTAATAATCCTATTTTTAGCTTTAGCTTTATGTGCAATCTAAGAAAGAATAGCTCTGTTTGTGTTTCTTTTACATATGAATCATCATTAAAGGTTAATGAGAAAACTAACACTATATGAAAAGGTTGTTTTCTCATTATTTAAACATTTTCATTTTAAAAGCTCTGTGTATTCCTAGAATATTATTAATTTATTATTTGCTAAACAATATCTTAACTATTATCTTTATTTCCTCACATGGCATAATTTTAAGCAACTGCAATCAGTGCCCTTAGTTCCACTCATCAGTTCTGAATCTCTGCACCGCTGAATCTCCAGCAGAACAAACGTCATCCAGACAAAGCACAGACGTGTCCATCAGATCAGCCAGAGCTTCTGACACAGACTTTGTGCCAGCTTGGTGGTATGCTGTTGGCTTTACACTGGTTACCAGAAGAACAGAGGATTCTGGATTCAGTGTAATGTTAGGTTAGCACAGAGAGTGGATGCCTAACGTAGCATAAACCCCACCAGCACCACGCCAAACCTTCCATGGTTTTTTTTTTTGTTTTAACAAATTTAAACCATCACAGTGAGCATATATGAGATCAGTGTCTGACACCAGTAGATCCAACACTAAGAGCCTTAAAGTCACAGTTTGGTCACACCCAAGCCTGCAGTAAATTTTTACACTGTGATAAAACACTGCTGAATTCAAATGAAGCCTAAAAATCATGTCCATTTTCAATGCATTGGAATTTATTATGGTGATGGAAGCAACTCTTCCAGCATAGTGGAAGATGAACCCTACACTGCAACCTCAAACCAAGCCACCGTGCTTGTGGCCATATGGGGAAAAGATGAGCTCCCAGGGAACAGAAACCCAAACGTTTGCTCAAGTTCTCGCTGCACTCCAGGGGTGCACGTGCCAGGTTTTCCAGTTGGATGTCACTCTCTTTTAGTGACCAAAGTTACACAAAAAAAACCCTCTGAAAGCAGGACTTTGTGACAGAAACGCCTACACAGCTGTAACAGCCACTTCTCAAATATGCTGCTGCTTATGAACCACAAGAATAATATGGTGAAATGTGCCGACTTTTGCAGTTTTCCCCTCTTTTGTTGAAACTAATGAGTCACGATTAGAGTAATGCTTTTCTGTGACTCGTAAACCATTTTGCTTAATGAGGTACTAAGTCTTTATAATTAGGCCCAGAAGGGAGCTAGGACGTGGCCCCTTAAGAGCAATAATTATTTAGGTTATTTATGGTAATAAAAAATTGAAAATAGGAATTCTTCCTCAGAATGCAACTATTTATTCTTTTACATATTGCCTAATAGGCAATTACCCTATTAAGGCAACGTTTTGTTGCTAAAGACATTAATTGAAATGTAAATTAAATGTAAATCAGCTAATTAAATTGATATGTAATGAACTTGTCATGCAGGCCTTTGAGATCAGATGCATTCTGCTAATAAACAAGTGTTTTACTGGTGCCATTGCTCACTGGAGTTAAGGTTGTTTAATGTGTTGTGTCGATAACACTCTCCCATCCCAAATTCAAAGGTTTGGATTGTGTCGTTAGAGCCCAGAACGAAGCTGGCACTGGGACCTACTGGATTTATTCCATCCTGTTATTTCCTGATCAACTTCATTGCAAGGCAAGGTGTTCCCCTAATGGTAAGTGCTGCACATCCCATTGGGTTGTGATCCAAGCTCTGTCTGTTCCTTCTGCTCCCCAGAAATGACAAAACACTTTGTAAAAGCCCTCTCCAAGATTGATGCTTCTGTCTTAGGTGGCTTCTGGAGGGGTTAATGTTATTTCTTTCTCCACGAGCTATGGCCAGTTCAGCAGAGGTAATGAACCCTCACAGCAGAGGGAGGATAACTCTACACATTCCTGAAATAGAAATAAAATGAGAAATGAAGCAATCAAAATTTGCTTGGTGATTATGTTGACAACATACAAGGTAAACATCAAAGTCAATACAGCAACAGGAGAATGAGCCAGAATAACCTTCTGTGATGGCCATAACACACACGTAACCTTCAGCATCAAAGCGTGGGCTTGTGTCAAGCTGTAAATTAAAGGGAAAGAATAGGAAACTATCGGTTCTCCTATGAAATGATCCATTTTCCTGCAGCTGCGATTTCAGCCAGACCTAATAAAATTTCTGGCAAAATATCAGGCCCTATATTGAAGGTATCTTGGAGGACAAAAGTCCCTCCCCTGCCAGATACATGGACAAAACTCACTGCCTCCAATTAAGCAACAGTAAGGCAAATGTCACACATTTTGCTTTTGAAAAAGCTCAGGTCAGCACCTTATAGAACCCACCGCCCACTTCTATTCACATCATGCAGACATTTTGTGTGCACAGTCACAAGGCTCAAGTAAATGTAGCAAAAAGGGCTGCGGAAGAGAGAGAATAGAAAAGCAGTTTGGAGTTGTGGAAAGGCTTTTGCAGAAAGTTTTCCTGGATCCATTGTCCTGTAGCTGCACCTGAGCATTAATGCTTAATTGTTCTGTCTGGAATAAATCGGATGTTGCATTTATAACTTCTTCTACCCAGAGAACCTTCCACCCTGCAATCCTTTGGGGTCTGGGAGTATTTAATAAACATGTCAACTACCACTCTTCTTTAGCTCAAATGCAGCATCTTGTTTTGTCCCACTGAAGAACACTCCAGTTTGAAGTTTACAGAGCAATTAAAGACCCTCATGGGGCCTCTGATATTGTCGGCATATGTAGATTAGTAATTGTCAAGTTTCTCCCTAAGGCTGAAGAGCTCTTAGTCAAATTCCAGAGATCATCGAGTATTCAGATTTCAGTGGGCTTTCTGTCATACGCAACATAGTGGCATAATTAAACTACAGTGTTTCTTTTCTAATAAACTTTTGGATCTGTATATGTTTCTACTATTTTTTTAAATTAGCTATGATCACAAAATAAAAAAGAACTTCAATCTAAAGCTGCAACTTTGCTGCTTCCAAAAAGATGCCCTGGGAGTAGCTTTCTCTTCCAAAAAGTTGGGGTTTGGGGACCACGCTTTTACTGCCATGACTTGCAAAGGCCTGGTGGAGCACAAACCCCAGCAGACTGAAGGTACAGTTCCTTCTCTGACTCCTTCCAGCCAACACATGGGCACAGGCCATGATGCTGTTGTCTTGAACTGTGTCTTTACTGACCTGGTGGCTTGGACTAGCTCAAATTTTAATCTATTCTTAACTAGTTTTGGTGTCTGTGAACATTGATGTAGATAAAAATGATATTTAAAAAAAAAGAAAAAAACACTTTAGAGGTCAGAGAAGGGAATTAGTATAAGGATCCTCCCAACCCAGGCTGATGCTGTAGTGACTGACTCCAGCTTTTCCCATTGTTTGAGCCCTCTGCCTGCCATACTGGGCAATCAAATACTCACCTGAATTTAATGTTCATTTGCCTGAGTGTTGGACGGGAATTTTGCTGGCTTGCTTTGAATCTTGCATGGTCCAGCTCTTGGAGATCAGATAATTGCTCTAATGTGGTTTAACATGGGGTAACAAGAGCAACTGGATGAAGCTTTCCTGCATCAAGACTGGCCTGTGCATGTTCTGCCAGCTGGATGCCTTGCTGTGGTTCTCACATCCATTGGATTGTGGTCCCAGGGCTTGGAAGGGTCAAAGTGTTGGTCACTGGTCTGCATCATTGTTTGAGTCCCACTCCATTGAGCTGTGTCTGTGGACAAAGCCTGTGGCAAGGAGGAAGTTGTTACAAACCTCTTTGATGTTTTTGACCTACAAACTGAGATTTTAAAGCCACATTTGGGATCTGAAAGTTTAATTCCTAGCAAAATGAAAAAGAATTGGACTTGGAAATTGTGAAGGCAGCTTTAATAATCTTCATTACAGCATGTTACATAAAAGAGCTAAGTTACTGCTCATGAGGAGTAGATCTTAATTTCCATGCTGTTCACATTTCCTAGGTGTAGCAGAGGACAAACTGGCTGTGCTTGGAAGTTGACAGAAATCTTTTGTTAACCCCAGACTGCCCGTGCACACACAGGTGTGTTCTTACTCAGACAAATGTGTCCAAATGAGCAACATTCTTCTCTTCTCAGGCTGATCGAGTGAGTAGGAAATCCTGTTAGTGTGTCCAAGAGAGAAGTCTTTATTACCTCCATTACTGCACTTCAACGACACTTCTTCCTCAGTAAATCCCATCTTATTTGTCACAACTTACCTGCAGTGCTGCATACAGGCAGCTCTGAAGGCTGAGATCTTTCACTAGCCCCAGAAAACACAGCTGAAGTATCCCCTTCCCAACACAAGGATAACCTGAAGCCAGCAGGTAATTTCAGAGTGGTTTTTTCTGCAGTCTCAAGCTGACTTCGAAGCAAAGCTCTATTATTTTGCCTCCAAATCTTTAAAGTCTCCATGTCCCCAAGCCCCTTTGTGGACTAAATCGTCATTTCATGAAAATCACTTAAATTCTTTCCACTGTTGACTAACACCCACTGTTGAAGTGGCTCTTCTCCACTCGGTCCACTGCCTATGGCAGAATATAGTGCTGCTTTCTTTTCAGAGGCCTGTTTCTGTGCTGGGCTATGGAAACTGGATCCAAGCAGCACAAAGAAAATTGGGCCTTGAGGAGATCTCAAGAGTCCAAATAAAAAGATCAAAAACTTTCCTCACATTCTTCCTATGATGATACATCTCAAAATTATTAATTTTTCTTGTCCTGTATCATATCTTAGGCCAAGCTGTTTTTCCCAAGTGAATTGCAACGTGGGCCTTTGGTTCAGTGAGTTTAACTGACGCATGGCTATCTGGAAAAAGGAGTGTTATCTGTAATAAAGTAACTCTGTCAAATTTACTCTCTTGATCTTGTACTTTGGTTGGGCTGCCAGAGTCTTAATGCCTGGAAAAATATCTCTCACCTAGGGCCCTAATTTTAAAGCACTTTAGATTTTTAGGGGCTGGATGGCGTCATCTGCTTGCATGGATTTTGTCAATGTATTCCTGCGAGTGAGCCAGCCTGAGCTGTGTGCTAATTTCCCATCTCCTCTTTGGCTGATGACAGTCCCTGGCTCAGCGAGATTTCACTTTTGCTCAATGGACTCTTCTTTCCCTGCCCTCCCTGAGATGTATTTTCTAAGCACCAATTTCACTCCAAAATTAAAGATGAAATATAAAGATTAGGGACTGCAGGGTTTTTTTTTTTTCTTTTCCAAAGGCATTTCAATGTCTCATACTCATTGATTGAGTTAGGTATCTAAATCATCCAGAGCAATCTGGCCCCCATCCCAAATTAGGTGATGTAAAAGGCCAATTTGCCTTTTAAAAGCTCTCCAATTTAATCTCCTGCTGTGCGATTAGTGCCATGCGTAATAAACACATTGTGAGCGGCACGCCGAGGGCAGGTGTGGGTGAGGTAATGGATCCCACTGACTGCCTGCACTGTAAATGCCAGAAATATCAAATACTGCGTGCACCAGCCTTAGTCCCAGCTAATTACTCGAGTGGACTGGCTCCAAATTCAGATGTGCCGTGCTGCAACTGAGGTCAGGGTATAGTTCATGAGTCTTATCTCAATACCACTGTAGTACTGGAAAGGTCAAACTGAGCATCGTCCAAGGAGAAGGGGTACTGGCTCTGTTAATTGTCTCTCCACTCCTTGAACAAAGGGCTGAAGATTGTGTCTCTGCTGAAGAGCGTTCTGATGCTCTGCATATTTAAGATAAAAAACAAGGAAGAACGGAGGAACCATTCCTGTAACAATCCTTAACTGAGCCTTCCCGAGCTTTGCCGGAAACCTTGGAGCACTTGGTCTGCCAATCCTTTGAACTACAACTACACCAGAGTCAGAGGCTGGGGAGGGCAGCATTTCCCCTCCAGGCAGGGGTAGTTTCCTGTTCTGACCATTAAGAAAAGCCAGCTTTTTCTACTAGATAACGTGTTCAGAAAACATTAAACCCCCATGTTCATTTGTAGGCATTCCT
>NW_008240027.1:1846744-1847575 GCF_000691975.1 Corvus brachyrhynchos | reverse complement strand
GAGGAATTGCTGATCAGGGGGGCACGAGGCTGAGCTTCCCTTTTCCACTTGCTTACCACTATCCCGCTTGAACAGCTGTAAAGCACCTCCAAATAGGAATGTTCCCTGTTTTGCATAATTTTAATAACTGTGTTAGGTAGAGAGAGTAGAAATCTGGGTTCAGAACTGGTTTTAGTTGGGCTCAGTTCACTGTTACGAAGTGTTATTATCTGCACCCATTTCCAAAGTAGCTTCCCAGGAGCCCACGCACGAGACAATATTTTGTTCCTTCTCTGAAAGCAATAAGCAAAGTCATTGCTAAGCCCAGAGTGTGATCCCAATCCACAGCCATCCTTCTCTTTTAATTTCAGCTATCTCTAAAGTGTTAACTGTGGAAAGCAGAAACATGAAACCCCACCATAGAGAGAGCTGATTAGAATTCAGCCCACTGTATCACCCGTAAATAGGAAATAAAGAATACATGGCTGTGATTAATCGTCCATAAATGGCCATTGCCTGCTTCCTCTACTCCATACAAACACAGTCCACGTATTTATTCAGCTCACCAAAGGAGTAACAAGATCATTCCTATTTGTTAGGACTGGGATTTAAGCAAGTACTTAAAGGGAAGCTCGTTTCTTTTTGGTCTGTAGACATGCACACACATCTGCTCTTCTGTCTGGTTTTCACTATCCATGAGATAAATTGGATTTTTTCTTTTTAAAGGTGTACTTGCCTATAGTTCAAAATACACTGAGATGCAAAATCACAGCAGTGTCAGTTTTAGTAAAGGAATTTCTGTGGTATTACAGACATCAGTCTCTAAGGACTGGCAATAATTGTACTATTAAG
>NW_008240027.1:1825840-1846716 GCF_000691975.1 Corvus brachyrhynchos | reverse complement strand
GTTTTGGTTCTTATATGTTGCAATTTGGCCAAATCTGATACCAGGACACTGGAAAAAAGAATAAATATCATGTGATGCACAGAAACCTGACCTGTAGCTTGAAGTGCTGGTGGGTAAAGTCCATTTTTACCAGTTGTGTACCAGTACACAGTTCCATTAGAGCACCAGCTTGCCTGCTTGTGGTTCAGCTGAGCTCAGCAGAGCAGGGCTGCCTGCACCACTGCTCCCTGGAAAAACACAGAAACATCTTTCCTTTGCTGGGGTTGCAGTCCAAGGGCTGCATCTGTGAAGAGAGCACTGCCTCCAGTGCCTTCAGCCTCTGCTGTTCCTGGGTGCTTGGTACACCAGGCATTTCTCTGGAAGTACCACTTGCACAGGTGTTGCAGTGGCAGTGCTGGTCTGGGAATGGCAGGTGAAAATCAGGAGATTTGGTCCCTCTGCCCCCACTTTCCTGAATGTCTTTGAGCAAATCCCTTGGCTTCTGAGTGCCCCAGTTCCCCAGCTGTTCAACAGGGATGGGGAACTACAACCCTCATTAAAGGCACTGCAGATCAAGGAGGGAAAAATGCTGCACAAGAGCTAAGTATTGGTATTATTACCCTTGAAAATGGTGTAATTGATGTGAAATGGCCAGTAAAATTGTCAAACTCATGTATAAGAAACAGGACACAGAATTATAGAATGGATGGTATTGGAAAGGGTCTTGAGATCATCTTGTCCATTCCCTCTGCTCATGCTGAGTTACCTAGGAGGTTGCCCAGGGCAATATCTGGCTGGGTTTTTAATATCTGCAGGGATAGAGACTCCATAGCCTCTTCCAGTGTTTGACCACTCTCACAGTTAAAAAGTATTTTCTTGTGTTCAGGTGGATTTTCCTATATTTGTTTTCATTTGTGGCCTTTGCCTCTTGTGCAGCGTGTGGTCCCCACATCCCCCTGAGGAACCAGCAAGGCCCAGACAGTGGCTGCATGTGACCAGATGCGATTTGAATTTGTCCAGTCACCTTTGAAATCCCAGTGTTCATTCTTTTTTTCCCTCCTGATTTTCCTCAGCTGGCTATATTTTTTTGGAGACCAGTACCAGCTTGTTGAACCAGTGGGTTTAACTGCCTCACATCTCCTGGAGATGCTCTGGCACCATCCAAGGGCCCCCACACCCCTAGGAAGTTAGCAGAGATAGTCCAGCAATAGGGAGCCTTTCCCAAGTGAGCCTGTTGTAAAACAGTGATTACCAACACCACAAGATTTCTCTTCCAGGAAAAAAAAAACCCTCTTGCCTAAAGATGTTATCATGCATAATTCAGGGGAGAAATCCATACTGCATTTAAAAGATTACATCTTATCATCCAGGGTACTTATTAGCTTGATGATTTAAAAGTAGATGGGGATACAGCCTTCCCTGCTATTCTGCAGTAGCATCAGTGCAGTGTGCTGATGAGTGATGGCCTCGTGGCTTGGTTTGTGACTGAACTGCTTTTCTGATGCCAGAACTGGTCCAGATGGGGTGGAGAAGTTCCCAATTCGTGGTGAGCAGCCGTGGCCCTGCTCCATGTGGGTGTGGGTTTCACCAGACCACCATCTGTGGTTACTCCAGGGATCCCCTCTTCTTCCTGCTGGGTTTGGTTAAGTTTGTGGCAGGCAGGAACAAGGGGTTAGTGGTGTTAACTCCTCTGGTTAATGCCTTGTCCAGGAGCAACTCCCATCTTCCCAACAACAGGAGAAAATGCTTTGGGACAGCCAAGGGCAGGGATCTGGATACTGGAATAGTGAGGAGATTGCAACAAAATTTAGGCAGATTTACTCTGGACAGCACTAGTTGTTCAGATCGCCCTTGGTGATTTCCAAATACATGTTCTCCTTCCCAGAATGTGCCCTCCTTTTGACCTGGCATGTCCCATGCTGCTTGGAACCTCGCTCAGAACAGGACCGGGTTTCCACCTCTGCCCCCACACTGTGCAGACTGTTACCAATTTTCTAAATCAAGAAAACCCCTTTTTTTTTTTTTTTAATCCAACCCACATATGGGCTGTTTTAAATCCAAATACAAATTTGAAACGCATAGTGGAAGTTGTTTAAAAATGGCATTGCACCAGGGAACAGGTTCATTCAAATACCAGGTGCTCCAGCTTGAACTTGGAGAGGGAGAACTTGGTTATGAACATTATTTTTGCACCATCACTCTGTCCCTGTTATGCCTTGTGCCTCCCCTGCATCACGAGGCAGGACATAGCAAAACTGGCCATTTATGGCAAAACTACTCCAGGTACCATCTCGGGACCTATCTGCAACACCTAAATGAAGCAGATTTTTTTAACTTTTGGGGCTTATTCTGGGCTACATGCATGTAACAGGAGTTAAATTATGATGAAGTTGAGCTAGGATTCTTAGGAAATCTTGATTTTTTATCAAATATATCCCAGGAAAGCAAGATTAACCCCAAAAGGTGGCACCTGCACTGATTGTAGCAAATGGCATGGGGGTTTCTAGGGTATTTCTCTGTGTGGCTTTCCATGAAAGCTCTCATCTCAGAGATCTCCTGATTGTATCACAGACTTAGAACTAACTGATAACCAGGGGACTCTGATATTTACAGCCATTTCAGGCAAAAATCCTCAGATGAATGGCTTGGGAAGTCTCAGGATGGCTGGATGACAGCTCGGTTCAGGAACGGGGTGTACTGAACATGGAGTGTGAGAGTGACTAAAAAGGAAGTATTTTGCAAAAATCCTTCTCCCGTTTCAAGGTTGAGAGGTGTGAAATGTCTGCATTTAACAGCCATTATTAATTACTGTTTACTCTCTGCCAACACTGCCTTGGGAGCAGCTGTGATGATTTAGCCAAGCACCCATGGCCATCACTCAACTGGCTGCTGTGACTCAGACATGGAGCCTCATTCACTTCCTTCTCTGGCTCTGTGACCCACTTCTGTCCTGCTTCAGCTCACTTCATCTGCCTGAGTCTTGGGCCACCATGTGAGAAATGGGTATTTTCCTCACATGGAAAAAATGATATATAAAGCAACATTAGTATGAGGTAAAAATCATGGGGGTTTGGATGGTAGACATGAATCACAGAGATAAATATTCCTCACCTTATCCTCAATCGTGCAATATCTGATCCATAGAAGAGCTAAAAGTTGCAGTCAAGATTTCCAGGGTAAAGTCCTGGCTTTATTAAAAATAGCAAAATGTTTCTTCACCTAAAAAGACCAAAGGTTCAGCCCCTCGAGGCTGAATCAGAAGCTCTGTGAGACCCATGTTCCCATGCTAAAGAAGGGAGAAGAGGGGGGATTTAAGACTTCCATGCTGAAGAGCACCTCTATGCTCTAACCAGTTTTCTCAGCTAAAGTTAAACTGTGCTTTTCCACCTTTTTCCTGCCCTCTTTTTCCTACTTCTTAGTCAAGCCTCCTCAGACATACTTTGTGTTTTCCACTTGGTGACTCAGCATCAGCTGCTCAAACTCTTTGGGAGCGTGACAAGGCTGTGACCGACTGAGAGGGAAAAGAAATCTGCCTTAGGGGACACAGAAATGATTAAGTGCTAAGTACAACATGAATTTGCCAGAAAACAACATCCCCACCAAGAGCCTGCTGTCTCCCTGCAGGGCTGTGCTCAGCATTCAGACTTGCAAACACCAGCGAGCAGATTTAGTGCTCATGGCAGCTCTGGAAGGGGCATCGCACAACAAGGAGAATGCTCAGGGCCTACAACAATCACACCTCTAGAAATGTATTAATCCAACCTTAAAATGGGCCCTAAATGCTGTAGAACAGTCCTCATCAATCTTGGCTGTACATGCAGAAGCAACCCCAAAAATTGCCCTGCCTTCACCTAGCACCAAAGCGAAAAGAGTATAAATCCTCAGTATTTGTTCAGGCTGCTTTGGTCTAAAGTATCAGAAGTAACAACCCTAAATGTGCAAGATGAACAGGGGATTCTTTATATCCAGGATAATTTTGTGTATGTAATGGGGAATCACAGTAGGATATTGACTCCCTTATGGCTGTGAGAAAGACTTGCTCTAGTACTTTTTTCTTCCAAACACTAGCTGGTAATAAAATCTTTCTTCAGATACCCAGGCTGTTGGTAGTGCAGTTTGAATTGGCTGGTTTCTGTTCCCACTGCTTCCAGAGAGTAAATTTCAAGCCTTGCTGGTAAAGCAGCATTTTTATACTTCATGAATTTGGATTCTTTAAAACATTTTTGATGATAAAGAACTCCTTTGATGAAAGACTTAATGAAAAAGAATAATTTCTTTTATATCCATGCCTATCAGTACTGATGCTCTCAGTCTCCCCTGAGTTCCTTCCACAGGAGGATTCAAATCCCTCCAGACTCACTCAAAAGCGTCTCATCCTTCCATCTGTGCTGGTCTGCCATGGAGAGGTGCATGAGAGGTGAAATAAATCACACCTCCCGGTATTGACCAGCTGTGACAGCCCCCGACAGCCATGCTGCTGCAGTGCATCCGTGTCAGCTGCCCTTGGATCTCTGCTCGGAGCTACCAGATGGGGAGGAACATGAGTAATGAGAGGAGCTCCTCCATGCCCACGGAGAACCACAGGAGAGGCATTGACCTTTCCTGAAATCCCCTCTCATCCCACAAACACCCAGTTCATAGCACACTTACCTCCAGAGAAGGGACAAGGCAATGGAGGGTCACTCAGCTGAGTCTGGTGTGGTGTCCATGCCTGGAGGTGACCTGGCTGCACTCCATGGAGGGTCACTCAGCTGAGTCTGGTGTGGTGTCCATGCCTGGAGGTGACCTGGCTGCACTCACAGGGCAATGTGGAGGCAGTGGCCAGGCTGTGCCCATCCTCCCCCTGAGTGGGGTGTACGCTGCCCCAGCCACAGCGGCTCCATCCGTACACAGCTTCTTGGAGCCCTGGGATTGCAGGCAGCCAGGGAACTTGCTCTCTGCTGTTAAACCATGGTTATAGATCACTGAATACTGATACTAAAGCACAGGGAAAGCCTCCATCAACTCTTGCAAAGTGCTTTGAAATCTTTTTTCTGCACAAGGACAGAAAGACTTTAAGGGAACAGAAACCAGCTCCTTTGCCAGCCATGCCAAATGTTTTCAGCAACCTCCAGTGGAAAAAGGAACGCAGTGAGCTTTGCTTATGGATCATTCCTATCCAGCACCATGCCTCTGGTGGCTGAGGAGTCTGGGTTAACTTATTTTTATGTGAAAAGAAAGAGGTAGGTAGACACAAACACACACACATAAATGTATAGAGCACACACACATACACACACACATAATCTAGGAGGCAAAGAGAGAATCTGTACCTGCATTTGCAATATCTTCCTGCACCAGGTAAGGAAAGCATCTTTTTCCTTTTAACTGGGTGCTGTACCTACATTGTTTCCTCACAGTCTATCTTTAGGTTATAGCAGTTCACAAGGTTTTTTCAGCAGATGTGTTATTCAATTACTTCAGGGCTTTTCCATTTGTAATATTGCGAAGCAATGATAGCCAGCAGACTTCACCTGTCTTTTAGAGATAGCCAGCCCGGTAATTTTAACTCTGCCCATTTTATCCACACCAGTAAATCTCATAACATGGTTATAGAGAGATTCCAATTTTTGTAGAACCTTCTCCTGGGAATTCCTGTATACAATATTGCCATAGTCTGTAATGGACATAACCTGTGATTGGATTAATGTTTCCCTAGTGAAGAAGTCAAAGCATTTCATGTTCCTATAACTGGTTTGCAGCTCTGCAGTAAAGGTCTTTGGTGTGGCAGAGAGAATAATTGCAAACTCAGCCCCAATCAGAATATATAATCCCCTCACAGCGAGGGTCTAATTCAGTGCAGTTAGATGGCCCGTGCAGGGGTTTGTAGTGGGATTTTCTTGTCAGGAGAGCAGAATGCATAGAAAACAAGTTAATTTCAGGATTTTAATATTCATCACCCAGTCCTGTACAAAGGGAGGGCCATGCAGCTCCCCAGGCAGAGAATGGGAAGAAGCAGGGAGGGCATTGCCATGGGGCACTGGTCTCCTCAGAAGAAAAGCCCTCCACTTGTGTTCAGACAAACACGTGCTTTTGTTCTTAAGAGTAAATGCCATTCTGTCCAAATAAATGCCTAGGTTTGGACCCATACTGGCTTCTGAACCTGTCAGAATTCCTGGTGTCACCTCACCTTGGTCCTGACACAAGTGACTAAAAAGGAGTTACTGTTGGGAGTACAACATGCTTTACTCACCTCTGAGATACAGATTATCTCCAGGAAGAAGAGTGCAGGCCAGGAGCAGACTCTGAAGCAGAATCTACCTGCTCAGGTGGAGGAGGAGAACTTCAGCACTCACATGGGAGGAAAGGCAACTAGAGGCTGGGAACAAAAGGTCTCCTATTTTCAGCTCCCATGCTAGTTTCCCCAAAAAATGAGATGTGTAAACCCTCAGGCAAACTAGCAGAGACTCCTCAGCTGGTCAGGGAGAGCTTTCAAAAAACCCACTTTATTGGAGAACCCTGAAAGCAGCTGTGGGTCTCTGAAAAGAGCACTATAGAGTCAGCTCTGCTTGTGGGGTTCAGGGGAGATTAACTGGCATCTCAGCAGGGAAAGACTGAGTAGTGGCAACTGTGGCTTGGCCAGAAGGGGCCAGAGACAAACTGAAAGAGGAATTAAATGGGAGGCAAGAGCAAAGAGTGTGAACATGACATTCTGGAACAAGGATGGGGAGGATGGGTTCCAGGATGGGCGTGCTGCCCGGCTGAAGAGCAAGGCAGATGCTCTTGGCAGATAACCTTATGTTTGGATGTTATGGCACTGCTAGGCAGGTGGAGAGGATGGGAGGAAGGTTAGCACCATGGGAGCTGACAAATGGGATGTCATCATTTCCCATATGGGTAACTGTCTCCAATCTGTGCTTCTGTGCAACTGAAAGGTTGGGATATCTCAGCAGAGAGGAAGCATCTCTGGCAGAGATGAGCAATCTACGTTAGGTCTGTACTAAGACCTGTAAATTTCAGGCTGTGGGGCAGATACCTGTGCACAAGACAAGTAAGAAGTAGAGACAGTGATTTCCAGGAAAATCCAGTTATAAATCTAAACTTAAAAGACTTCTGTTAGTCTGATAGAGGGAGCCTCTGACAGCTGATAGCAGGGCAGCACAAGGGCTTCCCAGAATCCAGCCGTCTTGGTTCTGAAGTGATCTGGGAGCCTGTGAGGAGGAAGGAATGGAAATTAAACAGCACACTCATTCCACAGCTGCTTTTATCACTTTATTCATATTTCTAGAGTAGGCTTTTTAGCGGCTAAGCAAATATTGAAACGCTCTCATTTTATATATATATATATATATATGTGTACATATATATAGAAACATCCAAAAATAAATAACGAGGAATTCTGCAAGTGTTTTTGCAATGAATACATGAAAGAACATTTTAACTCCAGTAAACCAACTTTGAAAGTCTTCCACTAAAACCCTATAAAACCCAATGATAGTCATAAATTAGCACTAGATTAATTCAAAGGAGGACTTATTCCCCCTCTGCGTACCTTCTAATCCATATCTCCAAGAGGTCATTTTAATTATCACACTGTCACTGCTATTCATTACTCTGCTTTTGGAGACAGAGAGCCAGCACTGTGCCTTTTGGATGCCTTGGAATTCATCATATGAAGGCATTTTATTCTCCCTAAAAATGTACACAGTTTAACCCTCTCACCTTGAAATACTGACGATAACAGGTTTGCTTGGTGTTTTAAATCATTTTCCTTCCAGTGGGATAACTCCTTCTTGCTTTCAAGCAAGTTCCCTTTGTCAGAGAGCAACTAACTAAGGAAAGCCCAGGTAAAGGGTGGCTAATGCACAGAGATATTCAGCTCAAGTTTTGGCAGATCCTGAGTAGCTTGTCCTTCTTCAGAGGCATGCAAAGCCAAGCTTTTGTCCTTACTCATACCTGCTCACTCTTTCTGGCTGCAGTAATACAATCTGGATGGAAACCATGTGCCAGTGGCTTCCAGGAGGTCCATTGGGATGTGGCTCCAGAACAGCAGGTGAGGTCCTGAGACACAGAATGCAGAGCTCAGCCTTGACCCTGCTTGCTTTGTGTTTACTTGTATGGAAAGGAGCTCAAGGACCTCACAGAGAATTCCCTTGTATCCACCGAGATTGTTAAAGAAGGAAGTATGAATGCAAGCAAGGTGCTTTCAGTTCTTCCTAGAATCACACCCTGGTTCAGCATTGGTCAGGCCTCTCAGCCAGGTCTCTACTACCAAAGAATCAGGGAGTACTTTCATCAGGGACAGTAAATTTAAACCACCCCAAAGGTCTGGTTTAGCCTGTAGTTCTCAGTGTTTCTCATACCTTTTCATTTATCCCCAGGATGCAATCTCTTCACACACAGGCTAGTGTGAGGACCCAGCTGAGCCTGACTCTGCTCCTAGATCAGGGCATTACTGTCCTGAGAAAGAGCAGAGGAACAACCAGCACATCTCCTGTATCAGAGAAGTGTCTGGGGTTAGTACTTTTGCAGGGCCACCCCACACCAAGAGGAGCTCATTCAGTCATGTTTCACGTATCTTTTTTCACCCTCAGTCTAGTTCATCATTTCCCTCTTATCTACTGGGTCTTGGCACCTTCTCTCCTTCAAGCCACCATTCCAGCCCAACTCCTGGCAGAAGACAGTGAAGAGAAGCTGCTTCCCAAGGCTTCTGATGGGTTGAGAAGAAACACTTCTAAGTGCATTCTCCCTTTCCGTCCCCTGGGAGACATTCAGACTTCACTCAGGGTCACCCTCTTTTTGTCTGCAGTTTGAGAATCATGGTCAGATGTTTCAGAGGGTCACCCACTGCAGGAGACAAGACTGGCTAGTGACAGTGGCTTTGAGCAGAGATTTCGCAGGCTGTCCATGTCATGGGGAGGTGCTGAGGTTTTACCTGGGGTTTCTTACAGTGGTGTCACAATGCTGTCTGTTCACCCCTTTCAGCACTATTCCTCACTCAGGCTGCCTCAGTCAGACATTTGTTGGCAAGTCTGGTCTTTCTAGGCCCCAGACAGTTTTTGATGGAGGACCACTGTCCCTGCCCTGACCCTGGGCAGGTCTTGCAGCAAGTTTCATGCCTTCAGCCTGACAGTCCCATTTCTCATATGACCCCTCTCCTCGAATGATCTGATAGAAGAGCAAAAAACCCAGCCATGCAGCAGATGATAAACTGCATAATGAGGAGCACCTGCTTGGCTATTTATCAGGCTCTCTTAATGCAAGCTAACAGGACTAGCACATGCAGTAGGCATAAGGGCTTCTGAGCCTGACACGAAAAGAGGAGACATCACATGGTACAGCAGAGGGCCAGGACTCCCTCGTTAGCTCATTGTATGGATTACCCCTTTAAAGAGAGAGAAGAGGACTGGTGGAGGAAGGGGAGGCTTTCTCATTTTAACAAATAGCTTTTCAGCCACCACAAATGATTTCTGCAAATCTATCAGTTCACCCTTTTTTTTCCCCCAAAAGATAGGAAAAAAAAAAAAAAAAAAGCCCTGAAATTGATTCACCATCTATAAATAAAAAAGAATCAATAGTAAAATTTCTAGCTAATTTCCCTCTCCCTCCTTGCTCCTTGGACTATTTGTTATCTTAGAAATACTTGTCTGGGGAAAAAAAAAGAGAAACATCATTGATTCCTGACTGCGACGTGCTCCTCCGCCTTGCCCTACAGCTCTCCTCTCCTCTCCTCTCCTCTCCTCTTCTCTCCTCTCCTCAGCGTGTGGGGAGAGACGGCTCCTTCAGATGCGCCTGGCTCCTCTTGTCGGGTTTGCCTCCAGCGTGGCTGTTCCCTGGGCCCCGCTGGGCAGGGCATTTATAGTGTGGCACTTTGTCCTTCCTGCCAAAGGAAGAGAGAGAGGACAGGTGTGGTCAGACACTGTGGTGTTCCAGCAGCAGGTAAGTGTGCGTGGGGTGTGCTCTGAGGAGAAGCCGTGTGTGAAGTCTCGCAGCGAAGTGCATCTGTAAGGAAAGCTTTGGCAGCTCGAGACAAATTAGAGGTGGCTAAAGACCAGCTGGTCCCATCCTTCTCTGGCCAGAGCAGGGTTAGTCCTTCCAGGATGCTTCAAGGGCTTTCTGCTAGCTCTGAGCTCCCCAAGAGAAGGGTCCCATTACTTCCCTTTGGGTGAGGCACTTCCCACTGTTTTCTCCTGCCGAGGTTCCTGTACCCCTGAAATAATTCCCTTTATTTCTGCTCATGAAGAGCCCTCCTCTCACTGGGGCACTCCTTCTGGGGCACGTGTCATTCACAGGATGGCTGGGTTCACACATCTGCTCACAGCTGGATTGCCCCCGCTGCCAGGGGTGTTCACAGATGGGTCAGAGTCTTTAGGGACAGACCCTGACTGTGGCCAGGGAACACCCAGCACCCGACACACGATGCCAGCACTTCCAGCATCCGGACTAGTGCCTTCAAAGACCCCACAAAGATGTGATACTGCTATTCCCTGTGCCCATAACTCCAATTATCTAACTCCAATTATCTAACTCCAATTTACCTCACTCCAATTTATCTAGCAGTCATGCCAAACTTCAGTTGTCGGTATAGTTTGGAGTGTGGCATTTGCAGTGCCCCTTTCAGGCTGCAGCCCCAGCAGAGCTGTGGGAGTTTTATAACTGGCCTCCAAAGGAGCAGGGTTGTGCTACACACAAAGTACTTTTTGCAGTGATGCTCCAGGAGTTCACAGGGTAAGAACTGAGCTCTTCACAACCCAGCACCACAGAACCAGCTCCCCAGCTTCCCACAGCTTATCTGCTGGAAAGACTTCCTTTGTAACACTTCAGTTCCTGATAAGGAACTGAATAAGTCTCACTTATTTCCCAGACAAAGCATTCCTCTGTGTGTGTGTTTACAGTGTGCATGATGAATTTTTGCTACGTTAAGGAAAAGTAAATCTCTATTATCAGTTAATTCTGTAACATTTCTGTTCTATTTACTTATAAAGCCTTTTTGCTTGGAGGCCTTAATTAAAATCCTCCATCTCACAGCCCAGCTCTCTTACTGCCTTTCCTCCCTCCAGGTCCTGACACACTGGTCACAGCAAGATAGTCACAAGTGACCAGACAGCCTCAGCCCTGGTCTGTCTGTCTGGGCAGAGCCAGGCCTGGAGAGAAGGGGTCGCAACTCACACCATTGTGTCCAGAGGCCTCGCCTGATGAGAGGCTGAATGGCAAGGGGTGTGGATCCTGCAGCACCATCCCTTGTTCAGGGAGGCTCAGCCAGCACCAGGCTATCCCAGAGCAGGGACCTTCACTTCACAGCCCCTGCTAGCACTGGTGGCTCTCACTGGGACTGAAAAGCTGTCTCTCAGACAAACACTGGGACCAGGAGCCAGAGGAATCAGCTTTGGCTACCCTATAACCCTGCCTATGGAATTCCAGTGGAGAGTGGGGTCCCTGCACACTCACCCCAGAGCAGCACCATCTCTGAGCAGCCATCACCATCCCCTGCAGAAACACCTTTTGACAGCTGCTTCTTTGAAAAAGCAGCAAACCCCAACTATCCATTCCCATCCCAAGGAAGGTAATCAAACTGTGCTGTCAGTGTTGCTCACACCAGGCAAAGGGGCTCCAGTGACCCTTTAGGGTGCTCTGTCACACAGCTCTTGGCCCCCCAGCCATGCCTTGCCAACTTTGTCCATTTTCCCCCTCTGCTATGGCAGGACACAAATGAGAAGGTCCTCTCCTTGTGGCTGATCTGCTTTTTGAGCTCTGTCTGCTCCCTCCAAGATCAGTTATTTGTATTCCCCATGGCAGCTGCAGACCCTGGTCAGGCTGGTGTTGGTGCTGTACCAAACCTTCCTGAGACTCTAACGCTGGGAAGGAGAGCAGCTGTCTGTCACACATCCATGTCACACATCAAAAGTGAAGTGACCTACCAAAGGCCATGCAGCAGACCTGGGGAGAACTGAAAAGAGATGATGAAACCCCAGTTTTCTTGATCCCTGCACCCTGACTCATCCCATGGAATTGGACACTTCTAAACCTGCCTTCCTCACCACACGAGTGTGTGTTTTTCAGTGCCCCTGCTTTTATTTGCAGATGGGTGTTTTAATATACATTTAAAAACATTGCAATAATGTAGCTGCTGATGGGGCCCAGGGCTTAGAGGGCTTTACCTCCACCAGCCCTCCCCTCCTCCCCGCTGTCACAGCTGCCATCAGTTCAGTATTTACTGCATCTCTCCAGTTCAATCACCAACCTAAGGCAGAGTGGTATTTTGAAGAGATAAACACTGAGACAAAAATAAATAAATTAGGACCCTGTGAGGGATACCTGAAAGGCACAGTGAAGTGAGAACAAGCAGTTTCTCTGGTTCTGTGCATAATTACATTGACATGTTCCTAGACAACACTGGAGACCCAAACACAGCAGCAGCTGTGAGCCAAATGCAGACCCACGCCAAACATCAGAAAGCCAGCCAGGCAGCCCAGCCCTTGCCCTGGGGCTGTGTCAGCACTGCCCATCTCACTGCTGACAGCCTTCCTGCCCGCTCCCAGGGCACAGCCAGCACTGCATGGGCAGGCAGGGCTCAGCTCCTGGCCAGGCTGTGGCTGGTGCTTCCATGCAGACCCCTGTTTCTCTGCACCCACTCATCCAGTCACTGGAGCAGCACTGCTGACTGTCATTCCCATGCTCCTCTATGCAAGTGAAGGAAACAATATAATGCAAAATATGCAAAGAGGATAAAAACGGGTCTTAAACTTCCTTTTTCCTGATTGGGTTAACACAGAAAAAGGAAATCCTGTCGCGCCAACTGCACTTACAGGTGGGATTTTTAGACACTGGTCTTTTTCAGCCATCCACTGAACTGAAGCATCATGAGTATCAACCACTCAGTCACATCAGGTGCCTGTCACAAAGTGGATTTTTGGGATATACAGCCAATTGACAGTCACAATCAAACCACAGCTCTGCTACATGTTCATCGCACAGACAACAGTTAATCTTGCAGCCATGCAAACTGTTTTGCAAATTGAAATCTCAGAGGCATAGCAATTACAATACCAAATTTATACCACATCTCTCACTCAACTAATTGTACATCCAAAAAATCACCACTTGAATAATCTAAATACATTCACCTTTACAGCTAAAAAAGCCTCTCTGCTACATGCTTGATCTCAACACAATTTTGAGTTACAGAACCCCATGGGAAAAAAATGCCAACCTCTGATTTCAACAGGAAAATTGCTTCTATCTAAATACAGCAGATGCATAATTCACACTGAGGTGTAGCAGCTTGGTGTTCCCAGCAAAGCTCATTTTTACTCTGCAAAATGGGGATGTTGCTATTGCTGCCTGTAGCTCTCCCAGCCCACCTATAGGAGGACAACCCCTATATACACCTACTCTGAATGTAGTGTACAAGTCCACATCCAAAACAACTGTACCTGGATTTTTAATTGTTAGGAAATCTTAAAGGCCTTAAAATGAATCAGCAGACTTACAAACTGGGCTGATGTTTTGGATGAGCTGAGGTTTACAGAGCCACCTCCCTGGGCACATTTGTGCCACTGTGGCATTTTGAGCTCTTTCACACACACATTTCTTGACTTTTGTTTCCATCTCGTGAAGCAAGGCAAGGTGGGGAGATCTGAACTAGTGACTTTGCAGCTGGTGTATTAAAGAAAGTCAAAATAGAAGAGAATTGGTGTTTAAATTGCAAAGGGAAGTAAAAATGAAGTTATCCAAGCCATGTGAGTGGGATCAAAAATGAGTCATCAAGGCTGGAAAATGGGTAACCTCTGATCCCTGAAACTAAGAAATCTGGCTGCTGTCGTGTTGCTGCTGATCTAATTTTTACACTTTCCCTTCCATATAGAGGAGACATGTTTCAATTGTGTCCATCACAGCTAAACAATCAATGCCTGATCAGTCCCAATGCTTCACTCTCAGGGATGCACAATTAACCAGCACCACGTTTGACACTGCAAGGGGAGCGCAGTATTTTCTGGGAACGCCTGACAAGTTTCAATCGTAAAGAACACAAACCAAATGACCCAGCAGATAATGACAGCCAGTGCCCTGACAGTTAGATAATGTGCATGCTCCAAAGCAAGGCCAATTAGAAGCAATAAAAACAAATTTGAAATGTTAGAGCAAAGGTCACAAATCCTCAGCCATTACCACAGGCTCGATTTTTCTTTTTTTTCAAGCGGTCACCAGCGCCTGTTTCCAGTAAGTGAGCATGTAGTCATGCTTGCCAGGTGCCCACCCATCCATTACAGCACACTGTGATTTCTGGGCCATACAATCCCCACTAAAGTGCTGTGTGGAGAATCCCAGCACTACCTGGAAATCTCATCAGGTCTATATCCTATGGCTCTGCCCTTCTGAGTGCAGGGGCTGGTCCCTGCTGCTTATAGGGAAGGCAGATGTTAGAGGGTGTGCAGATGTCTCTCCTTTTGCCACAGAAGGGATTCTGCTGCTTGCCATCCATTCCTCAGTTTCTGGCCTCTCTCCCCAGCCCAGTGCAGCAAGACACACCCGCTTCATCCAGGAGACAGTGCCCAGAGGCAGGAATAATTAGTTTATAGCTGAAGCCACACTATCACACAAGAGAAGGAGAAGGAGCCATGATTACAAGCAACTCATGTGGCTCACGCACAGCCACCCTGGTGTACCTCTGCTGACTCTGGAGCTGGGAGCTGCAGAGAGCATGGGAATAGGTTTTGTCTTGTTTCCTGTCCTCCCATTTCCTGAGGAGCAGCAGGAGAATAATGGATTGCACTTTCCTGGTGAGATGTAGCAGAAAATGGCAGTCTCTTGAGCTTGTTCAAGTTACCAGTATGATATTGGGATTAACATGCTGTGTACATCACATTACCCATGTCAGCCCACCCCTCACACAGGTCCCTGTCTCTGCTTTCAGAGCAGGAAAATCCCAGACCAGGGTGATGCATGAAGTAACACAGATGCTGTCAATTTGCTTATTGAGCCCTGGCTTCCTCAGAGCAACAAGACCAGGGAAGGAAAAGGAAAGCAGGTGGGTACCTGCAGGCATACCTATGTGAGGATGCCTGTGAGAGCTAATCTAAATACATTTAGGGTTTAAATGCAAAGCTGATTAGTGAAACCACAGCAAGCTCTTATGTGATATGCTCCTTCAGAGTTAAAGTGGCCATAATTCAATTTATTCATTTAGCTTATTTCCAAAAAGTAAATTAAGGTGGAGTAAATTAAATTAAAACAGCTGACAGCACCTTGATTTTGAAAGGGATTGTTAACTTGGACCAAGTCTACTTCATAAAGAAATGCAGATTATTTTCTCCTGCTAGGCCCCCTGTCAGGCACACCAGCTCCCCATCCTGAAGCATTTTTACACTCCCTCTGTTCAGGGAATCTATAAGAGCAGGACCAAGCTGGACGTGTATTTGGGTGCCTGCCTGTTCTTTAGTGTGCACGTGCTTAAATCCAGGGTAAAATCCCTGCAGCTGGCAGCCTCGTCTCCAAGTGTTTGAGAAGCTAATTGTTGTAATGAGGAATTTTGGTGAAGCCTCTGCTGGGAGCTGGCCAGGCACTGCACATCTCTAAACTCTGTAAATGAATCCTTTTCACTAAACCCATGCAAATGTCACCGTTCAAAACCTGGAAGGTGTTCTTTAATGACAGCTACAAGTATCAAGAGTTGCATAAAACATGTAGACGTGTGTGGGAGCGAGCTGACAGATTATAATTACCAATAGGGAAGGGGGGAAAACCCCCAAAAATTAATTTTTTAAGCAAACCATATAATTGGCCTTTAAAGCTTAGTAGTGTTCCCATTACTAATACAATTTACAGACCTGGAAATCAGATTGAAGTTGTTTGACTCTTCTATTTTCCTGCCCTCATTCCATTTCCTCACTCTACAAATTGTAAGAGGTTTTGCTGACCTTTCACATTTGGTCTAGAACATTTTTTCTGTTTATTACACTCTGCTCTCCTCTTAGCCACTGAAAATGGTGAGGGAAAAGACAACAAGACAATAATTTAAGTTTGGGAGAAGTGAGCTGGGGATGGCAACAAGCAGAGCCCCTTCGGAATAAGGCAGGGAGGTGGCTTCACTCCCAGCTCTCACGTCAGTCATGGCCAGGTCAAAGAAAGCACAACCAGATGTAGATGAAACATCAAAATCCTGAGCTTAAAAGTGTAGAGAGGAGTTCTTCTGAAATACAGGAAGAGGTGAACTGGGGAGAACATTCTAGACCCAGTGGGGCAGAAGGACCCACACACAGCACATGCCAGAGAGCAGCACAGCCCTGGGATGGTATCAGAGCCCATCAGCCCACACAGCCTCTGGGCACAGCTGTTTAGTGTCGAGCTGGGGCTCAAACTGGGTTGTCCAGGCAGAAGGACCTGCCTTTGGTCAGACACTGCCCACACACAAAGACTTCGCCCATCCCCACCCGGTGTGGAGCAGAAGACAGTGCCCATTGCCCCTGAGGATGGCAGGACAGCCCCATGGGCTGATCTGGCCTGTTGGATACGCAGCTGTGCTCTCATACATCATCATTAGGGCTGCAAAGTCAAGCAGCAAGAGGAGGAATTGCCAGAACAAAGGCTGTCAGAGGAATTTTAATTCAACCTCCTGGCAGATATGCCTTCTGATGGGGTCTTTAATTACCTCATCACAGCCTACTTTTTCTTCAACAAGGCTGCTGCTTTATTCAGGGCACGATGGACAGACGGCAATTAATGAAGGGCCAGTCAATATTTTGTTCTATCCTTTTTTCATTCAGTGTGTGGCCCCAGGCATTATTTGCCACATGCCATCAAATCCCTGCTCTTAGAATTATTCATCTTCTCCTGAGCTTTTCTCTGATGTGTATCAGTGCAGCAACTGTGAGATTCCCACACAGGAAGGAATTTCTTTCCCAACACTTCTGTGAGCAGAGCACCTGGGTTTTACCTGCAGGAAAACATGGGGCAGACATGAGCTGCAGAATGCTCCACCCGCAAGGCCCAGGTGGGATTTTTCAGGATACCTACACTGTCTCTGTTCAAAGCCCAACTTCCCTAACCTCTGACAGAGCTGTTTACACACTCAGGACTTCTAGAATTTGAACTTCAGTGTGTCCAGGATATGAGTAACATGGAACTGGTAGCTCTCAGAGAAAAAGAATGTCAGTGGTCTAAAGAGGCAAGAGCTCCTCTGCTGATGCTGTGCTGGAGCAGGGCTCTGTTGCAGCCATGGAGCCAGAGTGAAAGAACAGAGAAATGCTGATATGGGCAAAGGGATGAGCTTCAGGCAGTGCAAGCTGACTGGCATTTGTGAATTTTTCAGCAACAGTTCTGTTTTCCCACCTTAGCCATTCTCTGTAACAGCTGTACTCTGCTGTCTCTTAATCTCTTACAAATTTTTCACCTTTTACCAACCTCCTTTCAGAGGACATTTCAGCCTTTCAACCCAAGAAATCTTAACCTTTCCTCTGGCACAAGTAGAAAGAGGTGAGAACAGGACAGAGACTCAGTAAGAGGAGGATCTCCCTGTGCCACTGGCAGCATCAAAGGGAGCCCCACTCAAATGGTTTCCAGTGAGTGCACTGGGAATGGAACTCTCTGGTCACTGAGCAGCTTAGAAAAGGAACAAGAGAAGAGGAAGGGCATGAACATGAACCTTCATTGCTGTCCAACAGCTGCTTTCTGCACTGCTCTCTCCTGCTCTGTGCCCACTTAACCCACCCTTAGAGAGCTGTCTTTGTGTCCAGGATGGGCTCTCTGAGCCTCTCTCAAGCACGGCTAAGTGGCAGCACTCTTCTCCAGCAGCTTCTGCAGGCAGCACAGAGCTCCCTCATACCCTGCTAGAAATTCATGGGCCTGCTGGCTTGTCACTCCAGAGAGCATCCAGCATTTTCAGCAAGGCTTTTAATTCATTAGCTCACAGAGGAAAATATTCTAACCTTCCTGCCCTCCCCAGCTGAGCCATTGACGTTTTCCTACCTTGCTGCATCACCTTCAGGAAAATAATTACTGAGCATGCTGATAACAGCAGATATTATCTTTGTGAACTGGGTGTTTGCTTGAGATCACAGGGTCTCCCTGCCATGAGCACTGCAGGACACAGTGGGGTTACTGCTTGAAACCTGACCCTCCCTTACAGGCTGTGGGAAGCTCTGTGGTCACTGGGCCCACTCCCAGAGGAACTGGGAGGATGCTGGAGGAAGCTCAGTCAGTGGGCAGGGGCTGAAGGGGGGTCCATCACTGGAACAGGTTTCCCAGAAAAGCTGTGGATTCCCCGTCCCTGGAAGTGTTCAAGGCCAGGCTGGGTGGGGCTTGGAGCAACCAAGTGGAAGGCGTCTCTGCCCATGGCATGGGGCATGGAACTAGATATCTTTGAAGTCCCTTCCAACCCAAACCAGTCTGTGATTCTGTGATATGTTGATCTACAGGCAGCCCTTCACCCATGGGCTTCTATAGACAAGACCAGGTGGAATTTAACCACAGGTCCAGCCAGCCAGTTGGATTCACCTGAAGGCACATAATCACATCATACACAGAATACAGATACAGTTCTTTCTCTTGACCCTTGAAATAAGCTGCATAAGCATTTGGGGTAGCAGAGGGTGCCCCATCTCCAGCTTTAGTCTTGTTCTGTAACCAGAGCTGTTGCATCAGTTGTTGCCTCTTAGTCCATATGATCCTGATTCCATTCCCACTGAACTGCCTACATTGCCTATGCTGTAGGATGGCTGCTCTCTGACAGCCTGACTGTATGGACAAAGCTCTTGTGAGGTACCTGGATTTGGGTACCAGCCCTATTTCTGACCCTCAGGTCCATCTCTCCCTTTTTGTACCTCAATTTCCTTCTCCAAAACATGGTGATTCCAACATAAACATTTCCTTCCTTACAGTCAGATGTGCTCTGGAATGGTTGCAGGTTGTTGCTATTTCTGGGCCTGTCATTCTAACACATTTTGGCTGCACTAATTCCCTCCAACAGAAATTGTTCTGCCTGTCCTAGTCTGGGACAAAGCAGGCAATTACTTGTCCCTTACACGTTTATTAACTCTGCAGCTTTCTTTCAATGACTATGTGGAATACAGTAATTTTTTAATATATTTTCATAAACTGTGGGCACAACATGTCCTGTTTCCACTAATAACCGTGCCATATAATTAGTCCTGATTACACAGATATTTAGTATCATTTTACATATTCCAGTCCTTTCCTAGTGCCACTGCCTAGCCAAGACATATTTAAAGCTACAACCATCTCCCTTCTGTTTCCCAGCAGTTTTCAAGATTTCCTTGTGGAGAGGATTGCAGTTAACATGGCAGCTTCAAAGAACAATTTCATTTCACTGGTGTACATTATATATATATATATATATAGGCTGTGATCAAATGTCAGGTGACAAAGCCTAGGATACAAATAGAAGGCATCTATCTACTTACAGGGAAAAGCCAGTATTTGAAATCCATCAGGAAATTAACATGAATCTTTAGAAATGTATTCCTTAAACATCTGTTGGCTTAGGGCTGAACATTGACCGTATTTAGGATTTTGCTGTGAGGTAGCACCCCCCCAAACGAAAGATCCCTCACCACATTAGACTCTGGTAGGGGAACAAGAAAAATTTGCTCTGTGCAACACTCTGCTCTGTGATTAGAGGTGCGTGTCTTTCCCTGCTGGCGTGGCTGTCTCTATAGAGATGGACATGGATATTGGATGAGATTAAAATGCTTCAGTTACCACTGTCAGTGGTTCTTTAATTTAAAATGAAGAAAGCAAACAAACATTCCTTTTGATGAGGTAACTGAATGATGCTATGAAAAAGCACTTTGCTGTCAGGTGGTAATTAGGTTCAGTAATAGTTGTGGGTTTTTAGCCTTGGAGGCTGTGGCCCCTGGGAGTCTGAGAGAAATGATACATTCAATTTCTGGAGGAGAGGAAGATGCTGAATGCTTTTCTCTGCTAACCCTGCAGGTCTCTGCAGATAAGAGCATTCGGAACTGCAGTGCTGACAATCCTCCTTGAGCCAGCCTAAACTGTGGTGTCAAGATCACAAACAGAGAAGGGAGATGGGCTCAAAGCAGGCCTAACACAGGCAGCCTGGCTCTGACCACATACATAAGGAACTGCCAGAATGGCTGCAGTGAGAGGATTTTTAAAGGCTGCAGAAGGAACTCCAGCAATTGGTCTCTGGTCTGGCCTGATATTTGTAACATCCATCTTACACATCACTAGAAAATCTTCAGTAGGAAAGTGATCCTTTGCAGACAAGGAACCATTCCCACAGCTACTCTTTCAAGGGAAGAAAAAAGCGGGTAGAAGGAAGGAGTGAATCTCAAGGCTCAGCTGCCTCCCTTGCCAATTCAGAATTGCCTTTTCCATTGCAAAATATAAATTATATTCAGTTGTGTTGTTAAGGGTTGAAACCCAAATGAAATATCCCAGTTGCTCCAAATGCATTTAATTGAAAATTTTCAGTTTGGAGGCATTATTGCTGTTTCCTCAGAACAGAGGCAAATTCAGAATATGATGTTTCCCATGAAACAGGTGCTCTGGTTCCTGCTCTGCTTCCATCTCCATGTTGTTACACAGCTTTTCCAGCTCAAGGGATGCTGGTTCTCCATAAACAGTTCAGTGGTATCTCCCCTGCTCTTCACACAAGCTAAGGGACACTGAAAGGACGCAGTTGGCCAACACCAGAGAAGGGCCAGCAGTGCTGCAGGGGGCAAGCTTGGGCATTTCATGCCTTTGTGCATTGCTCACCATGCCTGACTTCACGTCCCACTTCCTTTTGGACTAACTCCCACTGAGCTGGGTGTAAAACTGGAGTAAGGACTCAGAGCAAGAGGGGACCCCCAGGTAAAGTGTCCCAGCTGGGCTGGCAGAAGGAACCTGCCACTGGCTGGCCGCACCGCAGCAGCGCCACCGGGGGGTGGGGGGAT
>NW_008240027.1:1817986-1825747 GCF_000691975.1 Corvus brachyrhynchos | reverse complement strand
CCACTGGCTGCCAGCACTGCAGCAGCTCCACGGGGAGGTGGAGAACTCTGCCTTCAGCACGGGCTTGCCAGTAATTTCCTGAAGCACTGAAAAAGTTTTCACTTCCAGAATTAAAACTTTGTGAAATAAAAGTGGGTCTGATTCACTCTCAGGAGATAAATGAAGGGTAAGTCCATTAAAGATACTGGTGTGAGATTGGTGTACAGCAGACAGAATTCAGGAAAGATATCAATATCTCCAAAATCCTCTGAATATTTTTTCAGACATAAACCAGGTATCTTTCCTGATCATAAATGCTTTATTTCCAAATGGAATGTCAATAAAATAAGCACAGTTAGACTAGCACGCTTATTATAAAGCCGTAATGCAGTAGCACTGAAGTTTAGTCATGAAAGGTATTAAAAAAGCAGCCCAGCTAAAGCAAGAGAAATTGCTTTCTGACCTACCAAGTTTTAGGAGTCGGTGCTAGTGGTCCCTCCACCAAGGAGTTCAGCCTGTAGTAATCCAAGAATGTCCTGGCCACATTTCTTCCAAGCTTCGTATCTGTGAGTTTTTCATTAAGGAGCATTTTTAAAAATAATTAATAATAATAATAATAATAGTAGTAGTATAAAAGCAGAGTCTAAAGGTAGATTATTGCTATTTAATGCAAGAGCAAGTTTTACATCAACCATCCCACAGAGCTCAGGCTTCAGGCAAAATGACTTACGCAGGCAGATAAGGTGGGGGTCATCTTGTTTGCTTCTTGTTTTCACAGGCAGATGCGGCATAAAAACACAGACAGGAGGAAACAATCTCCCTTTCCCTGCACGCCTGGCTGCAGATCCCTGTGGTTCTCATGAAATAATACACTAGACAAAATTTCCAATTTCCACATTCAGGGAAAATAATTACCTCAAATGCGTGGATACAGGCAGTATTTCTGTATCCAGGAAACAAGGTCAGCTATATCAGGGTGTGAACCTGCCATGGAGCAGGGTACTGGAGGTTGGGATTAAAGCTGTAGCCCTCCACACCTTTAGCTCTGACCCCACAGTGTCATGGGGAATACACTGTTCTTTCCCTGTGTTGTATTCAGGACCTGAAATGGTGATTTTAGCACAGAACTGGAAGGACAGAAGGTTACCTTAACGAGTTCAGCAGTAACTCTGGTGTGTCTTCTCACTAGCCACGATTTCTCCTTCAGCTCACCCCTAAACCCAGCATTAGGCAGGTGCTGCACATCAAAGCTGCCACAGAGACCTCACGGGCACAGGAACCTGACCTTGCTGAAGACCCAGTTGCTAACAAAGAAGTTGAAAAACCTGTGGATTGCATTGAAAAAAAATATCCCAGACAACATGTCCATGGGGTGAGTCTGCTGCTCTTGTGAAAAGTCAGCATTAAGTCTGCCTGTTACAGGGCAGCATCTCCTTATCACCCACAGGGTGATGTCCAGCTGGGAGATAGCCAGTGGATGCCATTTTCCACAGCTGTGCTGTGGGGGCTGAGGACTCCTTTGTTTGCCTGCTTTGAACTGATGCCTACCCAGGCTGCAATAACCACCTGGTTCTCCAGGGCACTGCCCCAGATGGTCGTGGTGAGGAGCATTTCAGCAGGGCTGCTGCAACAGCTGAGCTGGGTACAGAACCTGGAGAGTCTAAAGAGACCTTTGCATCCAACGCCCAGCAGTCCAGGAAGATAAACCATTGCTGGGTTGTTTTGTGTGCATGTGGGCATGTTCTACTTTATCAATAGTTATCCGCTGATGTGTCCATTAGAGGAAAATTCCAGAAGTGCAGTGTCCCAGGGGCTTCCAGCAGCGCCGGTGAAGACACTGGCTTCTAAATGAAGCTTTTATTACCCGCCCACTTACATTAGACACATCAAAACAAGTGAGCATGAGACATCAGGTTCAGGCATCACTGTGAGATCTTTTTATCATTTATTTATTTATTTATAAGGAAGGTCGAACCAACGTCACAGTCTTTACTCCTGCAAAAATCTAGCCACCAGCTCTCCTAGTGCTGCAGTCAGGTCTAGTGGCTGAGGATGACTCCTGACACTGCTTTTCTCTCCAATGATCTTGTCCTGCTTTCCCAGTTCCCACCGCTGTGCCTGGGGATGGTTACATGGATCTGTCCCTTCTGTCCTGACACGCTCATTGCGACCCTAACACCACATGTGCTGCGAGCATCTCTGTTCTGCTGGCCAGCAGCACGGCAGAGCCAGAGCAGCTGGTGCTCCCGGCTGTTGTCTGCCTGGACAGGGAGAGGCGGCTGTGTGGATCAGCACCAGCTGTTCCCTGGCTGTGGCACTGCCCAGCGAGCTCCCCTCTCAGCCTGCCAGCACTGCCGGGCCAGACCTGCCCTGCATGCGGGGAAGCTCACAAAGTTGGAGACAGCCTAAAGTTTAGCAATTCGAGGGAGGGCAGTGTTGCTCTGAAAGTGCTTTGTGATTGTTCCTGGAATTTGGGGATGGCTGGGGGTAGTTTGGTTGCTGCGGATGGGGACTCAAAGCGTGGCGAAGGTTAAGAGTTCAGAGTAGTCTGAGGAAGCGAGGAAGAAGGGAAGAAGAGGGCTGTCAGACACTTAAGGGATTGAGAAGACTAACATGGCTTGATCTTGTAGTTTCTTTCATTTACTCGTCACTTTAAAGACATAAACTGGTAATTGGACTCAGTAAAGTCTCTAGGACATTTTGTCAGTGGCAATCTCAGAAAGCTCCTCTGCCAGAAGTGGCCCTGCTGCCCTTTTCTTTGTCTCTCTGCATTGCCTTTGTTTGCACGGTGGGAAGCACCTGACCTGCAGACAGGGGGAGGAAGCCCTTAGATGAGAGTGGGTGCAGCCAAGGAAGTGGCTCCTTGAGCTCCTGCCTTACAAGTCTGCCTTAACTCTGACCTGCAGGAATCCAGTTCCACTGCTGAGCTCAGGTCTTAGGAACAGCTTTCTGAAGCTAAGGACAGCTAACCAGTGGAATAACCTGCCTTAGCATGTCTGGAAATCTCCAGACCAGAGGTCTTCAAGAACATGTTAAGCCCACAGCAGACATGATTGGTTTAGGTGTAATTCATACTGTGTGAAGTTTGGGTACAGAAACATAAAGGGGCCTCGCAGGCCACTTCACCCCATTTTCCTACAGTTCTGAACATATTTTCCAGTGCACACAGAGACCTGTTTGCTAAGATTGCCAAGAAAGGTAAGGGTATTTTGCAGAACACAGACACACAGATAGATGGAGAGCATGAAGAAATCAGAAATGCAGTGCCACATGCATCCACTGAAAAGTCACAAAATGGGAATAACTTGCAGTCAGCATTGATGAGAAGAGACTCAAACCAGCATGGGATAAAAAACGTGCATGTTCTAGTACAAGTCTCTGCAGCCATCCTGCCCCCTCTGCTCTGCCTGTCACTTCCGCAAAGGATGAGCGGTTTCTGTCATGGAAATCAGGCACCTGATACATAAAACCAGGAGCAGCAGCATTGGTCTCTCCCTGTGATTGTCCAGCCTGGGCAAGAGCTGGCATGACTCCCTCAGCAAGTGCCGGCAGCACGTGTGTGCAGAACCGGTAGAGGAAAACAAATTAAAGCAGTAACATTTATCTCTGGTGCACGGAAGGCTCAAACTCCACTTTGGCTAGCAGTGTATCCTGAGCATGTAAATAACAGCTACTGCAACCAGAACCCACTTCTGCTGGCTGGTTTGGTTGGTTGGTTGATTTTTAACCAGCTTCCTTTCTGCAGTCACACATGCTGTGTGCCCACAGGAGCTCCCTTCCTAGCTTGAACTGCACTTGACAGAAGGCCATTTCCCAGCTATTCCCATCATGGGAGCTCAGCTCATATGAGACACTCAAAATCTATTTGGGAGGGTCATGATGGAAACAGCTGGATGTACCTTCACCTTCACTAGGGTCTGCAGCTCCCTCTCATCTCCCTTCCTCCTCCACAGACTCATTCCTCCATGCTCTATATTTCTACCTGGAAGTGGAAACCAGTGTCCCTCCTGCAAACACCCTTCTCACAGCATTCACTCTGTGAACGGCATCAGCAGATTTGGGGAGATTTCAGGACAGTCTGTTCATGCACAACTCTGCCAAATTTCACAGATGTTAGGAGGTTCAAGAATCGAGCTGGGCTCTCTGCAAAATCCCGCACGTTTATGATCCCTACCATGCCCCACAGCCCAAAGCTTCCAGCCCTGGTAAGAAAGGAAGACAGAGGAGTGGGGACTCTCATAAGCCATTACTAGTTTTCAGCTGACACGATTCATTGAGCCTATTGTGAACAGTCTGCTTAAGCTCAAGCTTCTGGAAGCGCAGACAGAGCCTTGTTCTGTCTGTGCATGGAGGCAATAAAAATCTCAATTTGGAAACCAGTTAGCAGTACAAGTCATTAGGGGAGGTACTAAATGTTGCTGCTTTAATAGCTCACTGATCCTTTAATAATGTCACTGCTGCAGAGCATGGTGGCACCATTCGCTTGCTTTTGTTTTGCTTTTTGAAATTCAGGGTCATTCCACTTTCAAGTGAGTGGATTATCTCTCTTTCCTCCTTCTGCCAGATACTGCAAACTGCTTTAAATAATTAGAAAAAAGAATGGCTCCTTCAAATTCACCATCTCATTTTCATAAGGTCCAGTGTCATTGCTTTGGAACAGGAAGAGAAGCTGTGATGGTGGTAAGGATTTGACAAGGGCAAAACAGTTAGCAGCCCCCACTCATCTTTGATAAGTCCTGTGGGGTCTCTGCCAAGCAGATTGGATCTCTGGTTTTATGTCTCATCTAGAGGACGGCACCTCCATCAATTTGAAACACGGCACTGGGTTATTAGCTTATGGAATTCATCCAAGTTTAGTCCTAAGTAGGATTTGAAATGTGACCATTCAATCCAGAGGCACCACTGGCCAGACCCACGCAAGCCTTTTGTTTCAGACAAACAGCTTTAAGTTATCCTAAAGACAGACATAGAGGAAGGAAAAAAATGGAAAGGGAGAAAGAGGGTAAGGAAAATGAGAACAAAGAGAAGGATGAATCTTTTTAATAGCTCAAATTAAAAACCAGAAGAAGCTCTTTGTTTGACACAACTGAATTTTACAGCAAATCTCAGTCCACCGCAACAAGGATCCTGTTATTTATGAAAAGAGGGTTATTTTGTTTGGGAGAGTCCCAGATGACTGTGGTCAGCGAGCATACTGTCAGCTTCATACAATCTCAAGAGAAATATGGATGAGGTTTTCTCGTCTGTTTAGAACAGCTTCCATCAATGGCTCAAACCCCTTCCTGACTCGAACAAGAGCTCTAATGGAAAATGGCATTACAGGGCTTTAAACCACCATGTTATATCATGCCAAGCCTGATCAGAGCTAGTCCTCTATTTGAGCAGAGCTGTTTTTACCAGTTACTTACTTATTTTGTTTCACAGCGCTGACACTGCTCTCTAATAAACAGATGCTGCCCCAATCTCAGCTCATGGGGGGCCCACTCCAAGCAAAGTGTGACTGGGGCAAAATAGAGACTTGGTGGTGAAGGAGGGTGGGCAAAGGGGCTATTCCAAGGCTTTTCACCAGCATTTAACATGATGCAAAGTCTGGGGGCTAATGATGTGCCCTTCCCTGGGACTCACTCCAGGGAAAAAAGGTTCCCAATGCCTAGCATAGCTGATTACATATTTCAAAATCATTATCAAAGGAGGAAGCTTCTGAGATGGGTGTGTGGGGAGGAGATCGGGCTCCTGTGTAAGAACGAGGCTCAATGTGGGAATTACTGGGGACACCCTTTCATGGTACCTGGCAGGTCAAACTCGAGAAATGCAGCCAGACCATCCAGCCTTAAAATCTATAAATGCCCTGAACTGCCAGCCTGGAAATAGCAAAGGGACTTTCCCTAAGGAGAGCATTTTCATTCCCAACAGCCTGAGCTCCTGGTCCCGGATAGGACAGACACTTTTGGAAGCAAAAGGTAACAGCAATGACGAGCCTTCATTTTTATTCCTCTTGTGCGTTATCAGGGAAGGAACCAGGCGGAAAGATCTCTGACCGACTATTTCAGGCTTTCAGGCCCTTTTCCTGAAATGCTTGATTGTTGTGGAAGAAATTACGAAGATTGGAGTTGTGCGCTCTTCTCCCTGAGTAATCAGAGGCCTGTAATTTTCTCTCCTGCTCTGAAAGAGGAGATTGGAGAACAGGGATCTTGGAGAGCACTGTTTTATCTCTGCCAGAGGGACTGTGCTCAAGGACCACGCTGTGTTTCCCATGAACTCATTTCAATATCAGCTTTTGCTTTTGTCCTCATGAGCTGAACTGAAACAGGCAGATCCCACCTAACACTGGGACACGGGGAACAGACAAGAAGGTGGAGGTGCTGCACAGGAGCCAGTGGCTGGACGGAGCCAAGGTGCTGCATCGAGGGGCAGCAGAGGCTGGAGGGGAGCAGAGTGTGGGGGAGCACCGGTGTGCCCCAACTCTCTGCCACCTGTGAGACTGGGCACCTGTGAAGGAGGTGCCCAGCTGAACACGTTCTGCTGCTGATGGAAACCTGCCCATGGCACTGAGCTGCAGAGGGGCTGCCACACGTGTGGCCATGAAAAGGGAGCACCTGACTCAACACAAGATTCAAGACACACAGAGGGGTACAGGAAATTCAGGGTGCCCCAAGCAAGCTTGGTAAGGACTGAGATGTCTCAGACACCACCAAAGCAACGCTGGGAACGCCACAGGGCCACAGCCCATTTTACCTCTGGATCCATGTGCCTTTCCCAGAGCTATGAGCTTGATTTTACAGGGACACCTCTGACTGCTGCTCCATCAGCCTAATGCCATCCTCACATTGCTCCATGCAGGTGACATTTTGTCCATCTTATGGTCCCTCTGCACCAGTGGGAGATGGAAATGGGCCTTCCTGTAAATGGTAATCTGGCCTAAGATATAAGATAACCAAAGAAAATGGTTTATTAAATATTTTGGTGTTGCTGACTCCTGATGAGATTTTCTGAGGGACAGAGGTCACAGCCAAGCTCACAGCTGAAAAAGAAAAAAACCCTGAAAGAATGAATTTCAGCACCAGTATATTTTACTTCATAAAAATATTGCATCAGCATCACTCTGTAAATTGGTATACTGTTAAAATGATTAATTTAAAACCTGATTGCAACAGCTTCTATCAAACTGTCCCACAATTAATTTGGGCCTGAATTTACTGGTCTCACATTAATGTCTGATGGATCTTTAATAAGAGTAGCAGGAAAACATAGGACGAGTCTCTTGTGATTTTAACGTTTCTGATCCTTGCTATTGTTTAATTCTGGTTACTTGCTAGCTCTGGGAAGGAGCCCTTGTGGATTAGCTGACCTCAGCTCTTTGCACAGTCAATGAAAATTACAGAGCTGATTCTCTCTGATGTACTGAAAAGGGATGAGGACAGGGGAAGAAATTTCCAAGTGAAAATCCAGCATTCACAACCTTCTATCACTGATGAATGCCCTCAAATGCACAAGTGAGAAATAGCATGAAAAATAAAGCCTTAACAGTTGTTTTCAGCTTGGTTGGAAATGCAAGAACAGTACAATACTTTCCAATTGTAATTAAACCCCCCCAAATCCACTAGAAAATCATAAGATGAACTCTTCGGGGATCCTCTTAGTCCCTCCCATCTCAGCTCAGAAACATGATGATCCCTGTTGTTCCAGGTCTGGAAGTTCCCATTAGACATTCCACCCACGGCTTTGGGCATAACATTTACTACCACCCAAACAAAATCAGTTTCAAGATAAATGGTAGAAAGA
>NW_008240027.1:1803439-1817834 GCF_000691975.1 Corvus brachyrhynchos | reverse complement strand
AAGAGTGTTTCGACACACCAAAGTGTGGATAAACCATTTCTCATCTCTAAATTGCTGGAAGCTCGTGAGTTGTATAAATCACAACCAGGCATCAGTAATCTGTTGTGTGCTGCATTTTCCCTCTTCAGCTTCAGCTTCCATTGTCAGACAGGGCATAGTCAATAGCTTTGACAAGGGCAATCCTAAAAGGAAGAAATTAAGAAATGAGATTGACTAAGAAATATGAGGAACTGAGAAACACGAGGATTGTGTTCCCTTGTGGCAGAAGCCTGCCTGTCGCTGGGTTGAAAGTTTTTGAGTAAAGAGAATTGAAGAATGCTGGCAGTGATTGCAGGATTCACTGGGATTTTAGGGGACCTTCCTTCCCTGGCTGGAATACCACAGGTTCTTCTGTGTCCAAGTGGAACTATTTGCACTTGGGAGCACGGGCATCTGCTCTCCAGTGTCTGAGTAGACCCAGATGACCTCCTGAAACCTACCTGAGGTCACCCAGCAGGAAAAGGACTCAGTCCAGTGGCTGTTAGATGGTCTCAGTCAAGATGCCTCTTAAGAACTTGCTCAAAGACACACTGGATTTATCCTGCATTCAGTCAGTCTTTGTTAAGACGAGGCACCGTCTGCATTTGTAGTGGGCCAAATGCAGGGAAGGGACCACTTATCCTCAGGAATTGGCTTAGCTCCTCTCTCAATCTGTCCTGGGAGGAAAAAGGACCATGGCCTCAGAGGCTGTGTCTTTAAAAACACTTGCAGTCTCCAAGTAATAGTCATGCTTCAGTGTGTTCAGCATTTCAGCTGAGCTCAGTACAAAGTGCAGTGATTTAAAGCTGGGAGATCAGGCAGGATTCAGCAAATTCAGAATTATTTATTTCTTTAGAGCAGAAAGTCTGGCTACAGATTATTTACTGCAAATGGGTCTGTTTGGGGGAAGGGAGGAAGGCACGAGGGTAGAGAAGGGGTGAATTGATTGATAGAAATTTTTTCAATTAAAACAAGCAGTTTTTAAAAAAGATTTAATGCTTTATTGAAAACTGTGAAATAATTTAAGAGTCTGGAGCTCTGCTAAGTGCAGATCATAGAGATGAGGGTAGAGGGAGAAGAAAATAAAATTTTATTCTGTGGGTGAAGGGAAGGAAGAAGAAAAAAAGGGGGAAGGGGAAGAAAAAATATCATTATCTTTGTTTCTTTGTCTACATTAATGTATTTCTCTCCCTGAGTTATCTCCAGTATCTGCAAGTATTGATTCAGAATAAGGCACTGCTGGGCAGGCTGCAGGCAGCCCAGAGCTCTGCTGGGAATGCAGGGTTTCCAGGGCTGCCAGAGCACAAAGAAGATCCAGGGGTTGGCTTTGCAATGGGAACTCTGCCTGCCCAAACCAGAGACAGGGCACCTGCTCCCTCTGCAAGGGCCGAGCTGGGCTGGGGTGGCACAGGACGTCCAGAGCAAGGGATGGGTCACTGCTGAAGGGCTCTTTGGGTGCTTTGCTTGGGAGTGAGTGGCATTAAAGGATGAGAGGACAACCAGAGCTAAATGAAGTAATATTGGAAGGAAGGGGCATCAGCCCATGAATGCCAAGACCTCATTTCTGCTTGCTCAGACTGAAGAGCCCATCCCACACTTGGGCTATCTGCACTAGGGGGGGCTTCCTCCCCGTAGCAGGGACACACATGAGCCGGGCCAGAGCTCTCCCCACATCAGCTGGACACACCTCACCACAGGTGGTCACTCCAGAGAGGTGGTGCTGGAAGGTAAGGAGAGGATTAGAGCTATTACTGGTAGGTAGAGAAGCTAATGCTATTTTTGTCTTTGTAGAGAAGAAGTAAAATATTACTATAATCTCCACCACCCCCAAATTAATTGCCTCTTTGCTAATATAATTCCCATTCCCAGATAAATTTAGCTTTTTCTAAACCCTTTGATTTTTCCTTTGTGTTTTACACTCAAGCTGGAATGCAGTGATAAGGCACTATGCATATATATATATTTAATCTACACACACACAAATATAGTTATATATAGTCCCTGCCACAAATAACTCCTCTGACTGCTGTCACAAAGCCCTTGCTAAAACAGCTTCTCACTCAAGCTGGGTTGTCTTCCTGCATCATGTCCCCTGGGGAAGGGCTGCTGGCAGCAGCGGGGCTGTGTCCAGACAAAGGTGCTGGAAAGGTCTGCAGCTCTACCCTTCTCCACTGCCTGTGTCTTCCCCGTGTTTCTCGGATGGGAATCAGCCATTGCCAGACTTCAGATCCACCAACTCCTGTAGTTGTCACAACAAACAGCTTTCTTGGAACAGCTGGCAGTGTCTTGCTGTACCGTCAGCATATAGGAGTGGCCCTCGAGTTTTAAAAAGGGCATCTCAGAGCAAGTTCTTGTGAGGGAACTGAGCATTGACTGGCAGGCCAGCTTTATAGCCACTGCCATCCTTGGTGAAAAGGGCCTTCATAACAACATGCTTGTGACTGTAATTTAATCAGCAGCCTCTGGTTAAATTATTTTGTATGACTCTTCTCCTATTAAACCTTCATATTTGTTATACCACATCCTATTTTGCTATTGGCACAGTCTCACTCTCTGCTTGTGTTGCCTATCTCTGTTTCCATATTACTAACAAGGAGTAATTCCAGGAGCACTGTTTGCCTCTATTCACAAGTTCCAGTATCATCCTGGAGGAGTCTCACCGATTCCCAGCTCAGGTGACGCAGCAGCGCCAACCTCTTCCAGACCTGGAGAGAGCTCCTCCCTCTCAGAGCCACTCCTGACTCCGGTGTCCACATGGAATCACTGGGGAATACTCCCGTGGATGCCAAAGGATGTTTACTGCAGCTGTGGCCCTGATGCAGAGGGCTGGGACTGACTCTTCAGTGAGCAGCACCTCTGGGCACTGCAAAGCTGTGAGGACGAGCTCCCAGCTGCATCCCAGGCTCTTGTGGGGAGCAGCGTTTGCCTGCTGTAAGGCCACAGAGCTCCTGAAGTTGGTTTAATTTCAGCTTCATTGTCTGGATACTTCAAGGGCTTAAAAAAAGGCTGATCAGGAGTACAGAAAGCCCAAGGAAGAAAAGCTGAAAAGATTTCTGGACTTTGAGCCACAGAATAGTGAGAGAGAGTGTGCAAGTAAGTAAAGGCTGCTGTAGAACAGGATAAACTTTTCACCATCTGCTGGTGATGGGACAAGAAGCAATGGCCTTAATTTACAATAAAACAGATTAGGTTTAGGGGGAAGCTTTCCAGCAATAAGACCAGTGAAGCACTAGAAAAATATCTCCTGCAGACTCTGTGGCATCTCCATCTTAAGACAGAATTAGGAAAACAGCTATGAGGCCAGGGGAAAGGAGAGCTGAACTTTTTTGAGGATGGAGGGATCAGCAAAGGGTTGCCCTATAACTCAGTTCCTTAGGCTCGGATCTTGCTGCATAGGAGCACTCTCCACCAGGTTTTATCTCAGTCCTTAGTAAGGCAATTATGACAAGCCTCTGCTCCTTTTGCATTTCCAGGAAGAAGAGTAAGGGGTACAACATCACCCCTTTGTAGCCCACAAGCCCCAAAAGACCACTCTAAGCAGCTCACCCTTCACCACTCTGGCCTGAGATTGAAAATTCAGCCCCTCTTTTAAGGGCACTACTGTCTTCAGCTGGAGTGAATCCCAAGTCCCCCATCCCACATTCATCTGCTCTTAACTTCTGAATTCAAACACTGTTCTTCTTTAAAAGCCTCTCTGCCTTTTGCTGCTAATTAAAACATTGGTTGCACTCTGGGCTTGCTTTTCCAAGAGGTCTGGACAGCATTGCAGGCAGTTCAGACAAACAAACAACCAGACAAACAGAATCCATTAGGAACTGCCACTGCTGACTGTCGCCCTTTCGCATACATCACAGTGAAAAGGTTAATGCTTCCCAAAAGGGACGGAAGAGACGGGCGGAGGGGAAGGGCAGGAGGGATCCAATCCTGCGAAGACCAGATGTCAAAGATGCTCAATACCACACAGAATGGGCTCCCCCGCAAGCAAGGCAATTGCCCATCCCTTGGCAAAGCTTCCCTTGGAGGGATCTATAATTTATTAGGGAAGGTGGAGTGCTGAATAAATTGTGCATAGAGATGAAGCGGCGATGATCGCTAACTCAAATCCCTGGGAGCTTGGCATTTCCAATCTTTAGCTCCCATTTGTGTCCCCCCGGTCCCTCCGAAGTGAGCAAGCCAAAGAGCTGAATATCGACAAAACATAATGAGCTCATTGAGATCTAAGCGCTGCAATTAGCAGGGTGGAATGGAGCAGAGGGGCTGGGAGGCAGACTGTAATTATTTATAATGTTGATAATCACTTACATGTAGTTAAAAATATAAATACATCCCCATGCTTGATGGCATTAACTACCCTTCAATTAGCTCCATGCCCACTAAGTAAGCGATAGCCAGGTACAGACAGGAGAAAGGCTAAAGGTCTCTGTCTTGTGGCTGTGCTCACCAGGAACTACTGCTGGATGGGTGGAAGAAGAGCTTTTAAAGGAGGTGCCTTTGTGATAGCTCACACCACCACCTATTGCTAATGGAGTTCTGAAAGAGATGGCTTAGACTGTTGGCTCCTGTTCTCATGGTGGTAGATCACCCTCTGCCATCTTCTGTCCTGAATTTCATGGTGTCTCCACAGGTTCTCATCCAGATGACCAGAATTTAATTAAATCAAGGGATGCCAGTACAGAGAGCCCCACTGGAGGTGAGGAGCCCTTTGCTGTGTGACAGGCTGGTATCTGTGCTGCAGTCACAGAAGTACCCGTGGTGTGTTACAGGGCCACTTGAATTACCATAATAAGCACTCAAACTCCAGCCCCACATCTCTGCACTGCTCACCTCGCCTCATGCTCTTTCTCCTGTGCCTAAAACAGCTTCTTTAAAAATAGCTTGAGTACCTTTGTGCTGCAGGTACTTTCCTGCTCCTGAAGACTTTGACCAAGAATCATTTTTTCCACAGAATCATACAATCTGGATGATTCCAGACATGGACAATTAAAACCTTTCCTTTCTAGTGATATCCCATCTCTTTGTGGAGGGCAAATCCAAATGTCTCTGTTACAAAAGTGTAAGAGATTTTATGAAAGAGTTGGTCCAAATACAGTCCTGTTTTACCAGCAAGAAGGAAGGGAGAACAACCAGTGGAAAGCAGCAAGCCTGAGATGTAGGCATGCTCTCAGGGCAGATTACATACCTGAGAACACCTTCACCTGAACAGTAAGCAGAAATGGCCCTTATCATCCCCCCAGTGCACTCCACTGGCATAAAAGTAAAGCATAAGTCAAGCTTTAATGGAAAACCAGGTAAGAGTAAAACCACAAGAGAGGGGGAGATTGCTGTACATAAAAAACAAATACATTTTGGTGTGGGAGAGTAGATAAAACCCCAATCTGCCTGTACCATTGATTTCCTTCCAGGTGAAGGGAGCATTTAATGCACTGAGGTTAAACTTGGACCCTTTTCAGTGCAAATGTACAAAAAGGACAGCAGTGGAGGAATGCTCACCAGAGTTTACTGAGGGACCTTAATGAAAACATGGAAAATGTGGAAAGAAAAAAAAAAGAAAGAAAAAAAGCAGGGAGAACAGAAACAGGCTGTGTTGCAGCTGAGAAAGCTCTGAGAAAATACAGGCAGTGTTCAGTGAAAGTGAGAGGGAAAAGAGCAAAACCAGAGTTAATGGAAATTGTTCAAAGATAATTGAATGTATGTCCAAGCGCTGGCGTGTGCCAGCCAGCAATAAATACACTCCCTGTGAAAACAAGCTGGTAGGGCACAGGGAGGAACTTCTTAAAGCAGACAAGGGGAGCAAGAAGCATCTGCAAGTGGGGTGCAGGGCTGTAGGGAGGAGGAATAGGGGACAAGGGATGACAGGCTGGGAATGAAGTGGTGAGGCTGGAAATGAGGCAGAACTATGTATCTTGAACTGCATTCAAACAGGACCCCCACGTTTACCTCGAGTGTGCTGGAAACCTGAAGAAAAGGCAGCTGGATCATGCTGCAAGGGCCTGGCTGTGGTTGGGGGTATTTTTGGGACTGTGTTCTGGTAGAATAACCAACCATTCATTTAGTAAGATGGTGCAGGAAATCAGTCCTTGCTCTGTGCATGGCTTTGCAGGGGCTGAAGCAAAACCAGAGATATACACCTCAGCTATTCCAGCAGACAAAGAGCAGAGAAAGCACAAAAGGGACAAGGAGTTTCTGGCCTGTCTAGAAAAAAATCCACCGGGAGCAGGAATAAAAGATTCTTTCCCAAGAAATATCAAGCCAGTTCAGACCAAGTCTGACCTACTCCAACAGCCCGTCTTTGTCACCAGCCAGTGTCCAGAGGAAGAACTGTAAGGTTTACACCAAGGGATGAGCCCCTTCTCCTGGTATGACGAGCAGTGTTGCTCCTGGATTGTCCCTGAGCTGAACAGGTAAGTTAAGCTGCCCCAAGCTCCTTGGGCACAGAATGGGACAAACATGGCTCAGCCCTTTTCAGAACCAATTTCCCTTCTCTGTTGCCTGGAAAGCCTACTGAAAACCAAGGGGAACACCACATAGGCACAACTTCAAGTCTCAAACCAGGAATCAACATTTGCTGCAGGACACCTAAAGTGGTGTTCCCAAAGCAAAAATTAATGTAGAACTTACAAGGTGTGAAAAGCTGGTCACCACAACAAATAAAACAATACCTGCCAATAGCAGAAACCTTTCAAAGGCTGCTGGGCTCCTCCATCTGACACAGATTAAAACCAAACTGCAAAAGGGGATGTGATGTTTGCAACCCCACCAAGGAAATGCAGCAGCAAAACAGGAAAAGGAGCCGTGTCCTCACTTGGTCTGTAAGAACATGCCTGTCCTTGATCAAGCTGATGCTTGCACGAAAGGAGACAGTGTAGACACATTTTCTGGTGAGAAGACCAGGGACTAGCATCAAAAATAATTCCACCAAGATTTTCTAGGAGAAAATCCCTTTGCTCCAGCTACATTTGTGCTTGCTGTACACTGCCTTCCTCACAGTTCTCAGGAGATAAGTGCTGTGCTGGCTCAGCTCTCACAATCACAGAGTGATGCCTCACTCAGGCTCAGCCAGTGCAGGCACAAGGAAACAAACCAGGGAGAGGAGAGCCCCCTGGAAGCAGATCCCCTGTCAAAGCATGGCTCCCATGAAGAACAGCCAACAACTGAGCAACCACTCAAGAACTGCTTGGCAAAGTAATTTTGAGCTGATGTAGCTGAGAAAATGTGGGTCTGTTTGCAGATCGTTTGTCAGAGTATGCCAGACTGCTCACAAGAAACACTTGAGCTGACTGCAATTTTGGTTTTTTTAAATTTATTTTTAATATCAAAATGACTATAAGTGCTTTTTGTTTTCCAAACCATGTGTTTTCAAAAAAGAGCATATGTTAGCATCAACTACTATATAAAATATGGAGAGAAAATAAAAAGTAGGACCTTTTTAGTGGAAATAATCTCAGCATTTCAATGCTTTAAGTGCTACAATTTTTTCTCTTTTATGCAACCAGATAAACTCTAATTATTTCTGACTAAAGCATCTGCTTTAGCAACACCTGATCTACAAACAACAGAGAGACTTCTACTTATTTCAGTGTGTTTTGTTGAAGTTTCATGTTGGATTAACCAGTAAATCCAGTCAAAAACTCAGAGAACAAGGGTGGAAGTAAATCAGGCTCCCCAGAAAGAAGTGAAGAGATTCTGGAAAGCAAATTCTGAAAGTGCAAAGATGTCTAGATCCAACACCCTTTCATTTCCCTGTGTCTCTTGCAGAAGCATAATGTACATTAGATGAATTTATGATGGAAGAAGCCAACTCAGCCGAGCCTACAGTGGCTCCAGAGCCCTGCTATTCCTGTCCCAAGAGCCCAATTCATTTATTGCAGTGTTTTTCATGGATGCTAAAATCCCCTTTATTCTCCTCTGAGCTGCTGTTGCCTTTGATTGTACAGAAGGGATTTCTAAATGCTTATTTACTGCCATCCTCTTATAATTCCTGCCTCTTGGACGAAAGGGAGACCAGTTCATTTTGAAACAGGATGTTCATCTTTTCGATGGCTAGCATAGACTGGGACATCAATAAATTAAGGGTTCTAGGGATTAATTGATTGGAACAAGGTTGGTTAACTTTATGACTAAATGGGAACTAATCTGCTCGCAGGCAAACTGGAGCTGGGCTACATTTGTCCTCCATGAGTTTGGGCTGTGAAAATGAAAATTTGATGATGACAGCAGTAATACAAACAGGGACGCTGAATGGAAAAGGAAAAAGGAGGTTTTTCTCCCTAAAGGAAATGTACACAGGCTCTGCTAGATCTGAAATGATATCTCGCTCAACCTCTTTTCTTTGTGAAAATCACTACTTCTGAAACAGAAATTCTAGTGAAGGAAAGATCCTGTTATCAGCAGCAGTCACATTTCACAGCAATGTGATTAACTGCCGGTCACATGCTCCCCTCGCTCTCCACTTGTAGACAGCTCAATAATTTTAACGAGGAAAGAAGACCGTCTTTCCCTTTCTTCCTTCCTTCCTTTCTTCCTTCCTCCCTTCCCCTCCCCCTTCCCTTTTTTCTTTCTTCTTTCCCCTCCCCTCTCCCCCTTCAGACTTCCCTTACAAGGCAGGCAGTTGAAGCTGACCCTTAAGGAAAACCCCACCGGGACCTGGATATCACTTATCAAGTCTAAATATGCTGTCCTGGTCCAGGCTGATGTGAAGTGTCCCAGCCACATCTCAGAAATCCCCCCCTTTCAGAACAAAACCAGTCACCTTGGCCAGGAAATGTACTACTTCCATCACAGTCACACTTCAATCACCAGCCTTTCCCTTGTCTCAGCTCCTGTCCTTGGTTCGGAGTATTTACAGCCCATCTGTCTGTCTCAAACACACTTCTCACTCAAGAGGGAAATTAATCTCTCCTTCGCTCCCCTCTCTGCTTTCTCTCTCCTTCTCCCTCCCCCTTCTCCCAACACTTGCAATTTGCCATGAACAGCTTCCCTTTTCTCATCTAAAATTCTCGATGACTTTGAAAATTGACTGCACCCACACACCTGGGCACGGTGAGAGATAATTGATTGCATTTTTATTTCGTCTCTTCCCTAAACTGTTTTCCTTGCTAATGGCCAGTTCTCTGCAATTTTTTTTTAAACTGACACTCTTTGTGAGGGACAGAGGGAAAGGAAGAAATAACCAGCTGCTGAATATTGTCTCTCCTGCCTCTCCAAGGAATTAAAAGCTCGATGAGTGATGAGGATCCTGCATGGAGACAGATTGGATCTCACAGGGTCCAGGTGATAGAAAGCTTTGCGGGAGACTCTCTGGGGCTTTGCAAAGGGACTTATCCTGTAGCACTGCTAAAAGCAAAGGTCACAGGGCAGCAAAACCAGTAACTAGGGGCACCTCCATGTTTTTCTGTTTCACCTTTAAGGCTTAAGTTACTCACTGCTCCTGCACCCTCTTTCCAAACAGACTACTTATTTTACAAACAGGGAGACTGAGGCATGGTGGGGAAGGGTGATTTCCATGAAATCTCATGAGATGGGAGGCATTACAACTGCCAAAGCACAGAACTGGGAGAGGGAACACCCTGCTTTTACGTCCAGATTGTCCAGCTTGGTATCAGCTGAGGACAGAGGAAAATATTCAGATATGGACATTGACCTTGGCTCCTAAAGCCAAAGGAAGGCTCTTAAAAAGCCATGTTTTTTAAGTACAATATTGGCTGTGATGTCTCCAACTCAGTTTCCCCACGGTAACAGTGATAGGCCTCTTTGATTGTGAATCTGCCTCTCATCATCAGGAATTGGTGGCTGCTCTGTTGTCTCTCAGGATCAAAGGGTATTACCAGAACATTTGCTCCCAGCAAAACTCTGCTTCTCCTCCCATCCTCTAACTCATTTGGAAGTCTTATTCCAGAGGGTATAGTGGAGATTATGGAGATTGAAATCAGGATGGAGGGATAAAGGATGGATTTCATAGGTGGAGTGAAATGGAATTGGTAAAACCAAGTCAATCAGCTGAACCTAGAAGGCTGATTAGGTGAATTCTTCCTGCTTGTGATGTCCTCCTTAAGGTCTTGCTTCTTGATAAGTAAAAATTGTTCTTTGTGCTGAGTGGGGACTCTCACCACAGGAATGTGCTGAGGGAAAAGCACAAGTTTCTGAGGTGTGTTGGGTCAATCTGTCTGCAGCTGGAGGCCCAGCAAGATCAATCTGGAGACAGATGGCAGCTCAGGAGAAGCCACCTCTGAAATGACACACAGCATTTGACCCTCAAATCCTGACAGACAGATTCTGCGTATCCAAGTTGCCTGAAGAAACTGAACACACCCCTGGGCAAAATCACGTTTATGTCTTACAAAACAAGTAATAACTGGGAAAAGAAAAGGCCATGGTCCACAGTTTGAGGAAGATTATGAGCATTTCTCTTTGACAGTCTAGTCGAGCTGTGCAAGGAAAAGAAATGGGGCTTGTGAGGAGAAGGAAGGAGAAGGTCTGGATTCAGTCTGCAGTAGGCACATGCCTCTGATTTCCATTGTATCCATGGCCAACGAGGTCCTAGCACTGAAATCAGCCTTCAGCTTAATTCTATACCTGGGAGCTCAGGATCAAGAAAAAAAATTGAGAGAATTTGCAGTCATATGAGATTTCTGCAGTGCAAGATGACAGAAATCCTGTAAAGTATCTTGATTTTGCCAGATTACTTGCCTAAACCTCAAGATATTTTGGCACTATGCAGTTTAAAATATACCCTGTGCTTTAGCTCAAGTCTATACAGCAAAACTTGATCCAAAAGAAACTTCTCCTTCTCCATCCATGGCTGTAACCTCTCCAGCAAACCGTGAGTTTGCATTTAGCTGGGATAAGCCAATTTACCTCAAGTCTCATAAAGCCAAAGCTGCTCTAACATTTTGCTAATCTGTAAGAGACAGGAACATCCTTCACTTCTAACCTTTCCAGCACAGATCAGCTGATTAGATACATCAAATACCGGTGTCAGAGATGAGCCAGAGCAGCAGCAGTGGGAAATAAGATTTAGCCCCCACCTTCATTTAATTTTTATGATCAAAATGTTTCAAAATCCAGTTATGTCCAAGGGTATCCTCAGGCTGGATGAAGGTGTCAGGCAGATACTGGACCCTTCTTTTAGTCCAAGACACAAAGAACAAGCTGGTGCTTCCAGGAATGCAGGGCAGGTTTCTAGGGAGAGATTCCTACGGGTGCATTTCTGAAGGATTTCGAGGCAAAGCTTACTCAACAATAGCATTTAGAAGAGGGTAGATGATATTGTTAGGGAAAATACAGATTTGTTTGAAATATTCATCCTCTCTACACAAAACTGTTTCCCCTTTTGTCTATTTCAGTGAGTACATAGCTCCTCTCCAGTTTTATACTTGGTGCTGTTTACATAACCTTCACTCAAGGACCACAGATTTAAACATAAGCATGTTTTATCCTTTCCTTTCACCTCATCCATGGATTTCTGTAAGTGCAAGAATGGAGAAGTGCTCCCCAGGGCAGGCTCCCCGCTCATCAGTGTGCAGTGACCTCAGGGCTCAACCTTTGGCTTTGCCAAATGTGTACAAACACAAATTTTGTACAGGGCTGCAGAACAATTCTGTTTTAACATTCCCTTTAAAAGTCAAACCTTCTTTTTATCTATTGTCAGTTTTCAGACCAAAGCAACAATACCCATTCCTGGTGTGCTGACCTGCACGACCTGCCCAGCCTTTTTGGCTGTCCCCAACATTACCAAAAACCATTTCCAGGGCTGATGACCATCAGCAAGAGTTAATTTTTGCTGCCCCTACACAGCTCTATCCTCACAGGTGCCTGAAGGCCAACAATTGGCAGTTTTTCTATTTGCCAACTGGAAATCAACCTCTTTTTTTTCTGAGTGCTCCATTAATAGACACAAGCAAAATGATGAGGAAATTCAAGTCCCAGCCTAGTGGGAAGCCTTCCTCTGTGTCCAGCAGGCCCTGGATCAGGCTTCTACTCAGGTAGTAATTACTTGAAAAGAAAGAGCTTTTGTAATCTTTGGAGCAAGCACAGGGCAGAGGATCATTCACAAGTGTTAACCTTGCTCTGATCTGCCAGCACCTCAGCTCCTTCCTCCCCTTACAGCATCATTTTTGGGGTCAGCCATCTCTAACTCAAGTACTGGGTATGACCTCCTGCACTCCTGTGGGAAAGGAAAATCTTAAATTTGAAACCCAGAAGATGCAATCTCCAATGGGCCACATGGCTCTAGCTCTCTCAGCAAGGGTTTGTGTCTTTGTGGCCAGGCTGGGGGCTTTTTTTGTTTTGTTTTTTTCACAAATATATTTCAAAAAACCAGAGGAAATGTAACAAACCAACCATTTAATTACAGGAACTGCAGAAAGCAGGAAAAGAGCAACGCTGTACAGAGTGACTGTGTTTCCTCTCGGTTTATTTCACACAGACAGAAGTGTTAGTGACAGCAGAAGTAATACTAATTCCTGAAAGAATAATTTAAAAAAAACCCCAAAACAAAAAAACCCAAAGCCAACAACAAGTTAACAGTACTGTTTATAGGCAGGCTGTAAAATGAGCAAGGCCCTACTTGGTCCAGACAGAATTTGATCTGTACTAGAGCCATCCTCTTTGGGATGTCCTATAAATGCAATTGATATTCCACTGAAGCATGGGAGAGTCACTGATCCTGCCCAGTCTCACTAATAAATGTCCCCATACAGCAGTAGCAAAACCAGCATTTTGAAGAATTGTTTTATACCTTATGTACATTGATAATTCTTTAATATTTCCCTAACAGGAGTCCAAATGAGTAAACATTTTAATCTCTACACACATTCCAAAGCTTCAGTTCCCTCAAGTGATCTGACCTTGGTTAGAGCCGTGATGGAGTCACTGCCATAACTCCACTGCCACACACACACACCTGACAGATGGTACCTGAGAACCACCAGACTTAAACCTGCAGCCCACCCCGTGCTGCTCCTGATCTGACAGAAACCACAGCTTGCCTGAGCTGTGTGTGACACGAATATGGTTTGATGCCATGAGACCACTATGGAATTCAGAATGATTTCACTGGGTCCCTGCTCAAAAAGATTTACCACTTGCACAGTAGTCAGGGATACTTTTAAAAAATGTGATTTTCAACCTAGAGAAGGATTCAAGTAGGTCCTGATACCTGACAAAGCCATAGAAGACAGAAAACTCAGAGTGAACAAGACAGTACCTGGTGTAGCTTAAAATTTGTGCTGCTTCTGCAGGATTTGTCTTGTGGAGCAGGTGAGACAGGAGTGAGCTGCTCTGCGTGGAGCAGCACAGCCCCCATGCCAGCAGTCAGGCTCTGAACCTGACAGAGCTAACAGGAAAACAATATGTAATTACTGTGTTTGCAAATGCAGGGATTTGAGGACTCTTGGGTAAATAAGAGGTGTCCTCAGCCACAGAGAAGTGAATTTAATGATATTTAGTAGGAAGAGCTACAAGTACAGCACGATGGAAATGTCAAGTAAACTCTAAATGAGAAGAAACAGACCCTAAATTTTCAAAGAGGAGGAGCCCATGGAGAAAGCATGTGAGAGAGAAAAGACAGCACAGTTATTTAAAGTACAGATACTGCCAGGATCACTTGGGTACAGGAGGCTTTGTATGCAAAGGAATCAGAGAGATGCCAAAGGCCTTCTTATAGATGTGGACAGTATTCCCTCACAGATGACCACCATCAAGAAATGGAGAGGAGGTCCTAGAGCTCCAGCAGGTTCACCTGCATCCAGAGAGACAAACTCAAGCCTTACTTTCTATAAAACACCCAAGGCTGCAGGTGGAGATGGTCTGTCTCCAAATGGAGATGAACAAGAAGCTGATAAACATGTCTGGACTGGGCCTGGGCTTTAGAGAGGACAAGAAGGTCAGGTGGGCACTATAAAATGATGGAGAAGGTCAGCTTGGAGCAGATATCATTGGAAAAAGCAAACCCACCATGTGCATCCTGCAGCTGAAGGGAATGTGGTGGTCTTAGGTCCATTTGCCAGTGGAAATGTGTCCACAAGAGGAAACCTGCTGAATGGGTTGGTAGCCTTTTTGCATATTTTCACAGAATAAAAAGGCACTCAGTGGGCTATTGAGAAGTCTTTATTTTCACCTCTAAATCTGGTTCCACCAGATGAGGGCTGGGGCACAGTGGCATGGGTAAGCTCTCCCGTGGATACATTTTTTGGGGCTGTTAATTCAGCACTAAATTCACACACATGGGGAGAAGATATAAAAGCAAATCCTTGTATATGTCACACCATTCCCAGCATCTCACAGCCACTCTCTGGAGCATTCAAATACAGCACAGTCAGACCTGCTGAGACTTAGAGACACTGGGTCACCTCTGAATGCACAGTTACAGCCTTTCCCT
>NW_008240027.1:1800169-1803372 GCF_000691975.1 Corvus brachyrhynchos | reverse complement strand
TTTGATGTTTCAGTGAAGAGCCCAGAAACACAGAAACTGTCTCACACCGACTGCATTTGAGAGTATTGTCCTCTCAAAAACACAGCCTGCACTCAGCAGCTCTCCAGAGCCGAACAAGCTGGAGGCAGCTGAAAGCACCTGCTCCTTCAGGGAAACTTAAACCTGCCTCCTGGTATCCAGGAGAAATCCTCCTGAAACACCCAGCTGCAGCAGGGTAAATAGCAGTCTCTCTCTCTCTCGCTGTGCCACATTCTCATTCAGCTCGAGCAAACACTTCTGCCACGGCTGGAGGACGCTGCTGATGATGCAAGTTTCCTAAGCTCAGAGTTTAGTCACTTGTAGCTGTGTTGATCTACTCCTGCCTCTTAACCTCCGTCAAAATCCACTCATGTACCTCACTGAAACAAGCTGTTGTTCTCTGTGAAGAATATAAGCACCTCTAAGTGACAACAGGGCGATTCTCTATGTCAGTGTTTGCGACAATTTCATGGCCCAGCCAGTGGACACGGGGGCAGACAAAACCACAGAGTGAGGTCTGAACTCAAGGCATTGGTCCTGGCATGAAGACAACAACAGGAGGGAATCTGAGGAGTGCACGTTCACATAAGTGCATTTCAGTGAGCAGCAGGGCTGTACTGGACCTCCACGAGGCCTTTCATCCCTGTGCTGCACGTGCACCTGGCTGTGCCCTCCACTGCCTTGGCTGAGCTCCTCACCAAGGTGAGCCAAATGGAATTTACCCACCTGGGCTTGTGCTTGCTTATCTTGCTTCATGCCCACTTGTGGAACGAAGCACCCGTCAGTTTAGAAACAATCTAACCTTTAACCTTTTCAAAGCCCCAAGAGGGATGGAAAAAGTGAGAAAGAAAAATGAAACGAGAAGGAAATGAATGATGTGGTTTTGTTAACAGGTAATTTTGACAGCTAACGCCCACTTTTAAATTCAGCACAGCTTCAGCACAGCATGCCAGGGTCAGGCTGGATGGGGCCCTGAGCAACCTGGTCTACCTAAAGGTGTCCCTGCCCATGGCAGGGGGTTGACACCAGGTGGTCTTTAGGGTCCCTTCCAACCCAAATAATTCTGATTCTATGCAGAAAGTGTGGCTGTCTGTCTCATTTGCTAAAGCACCTCTTCCCCAGCACAGTGATGACTATACTCTTCGGTAATTCAGTTTAATTGAAATTCCATGCCTGTTAAATTCTGAGTCCTATATCGATCAACATATGTCAACTGTGGAAAATTGTACTAAATTGTGTTGTTTTACTGTGCAGCAGTCAACTATCTGTTGGTGTCTGAAGTTAGTTTATTTCACCTACTCAAAATTGGGCCTGGACTGATATTATGTCTAGAATTGGATTTTCTGTTCTTGATTTTTAATAACTAGGATTTGCACCACACTCAGAGAGATAAATAGAGCCAGCAATCGGGGATGCGGATCCATCAGCTCTTAGGCATGAAGCAGAGCCTTGCCTGGCTTGGAGCTGCATGGGAAGCCTCAGGACCAGTCAGCTCTTATACAAGGTGGTGCTGGGGTTTCAACAAGCAGCTCTCTCCCCTCTCTGCTGGTCCTGAGCTGATCCCATGGCACAGGATGCTTGGCACTTAATCATGCTCTCCCTCTGTCTGATTTGTTCCCATGCTAAATGATGCTGAGTTCTACTGACCTTTCCTCTCAAGTCCTGTTTTCCAGATCTCCAGTTGTTTCTGCAGTTATTCTCCTCCTGACCCACATTTTGGGGGGGAGGGGTATAAAAAACGAAATAAATTCCACACTCAGAACTAACCTCTGTGCCCTGTCCTCACAAATGCTGAGGAAAACAGAGGGCTCATTCCAGCACCTATTTCCATGAGACAATGCTGGTTTCCCCCCACAACAGAATTTATATCATGCTGGTGATAGTTCCCAAACCCTTTTCATCACTAGTTTGCCTCCTGCCTCAATCCATACAGCCAATTCCTCCTGCTTGTGTATAAATTCCTGCTTTGCTTTCACTGAATTGCATCCTCCTTCTCTTTCATTTTTTTTTTCAGAACATTTCTCCAATTTGTTTGATCTTCTCAAGTGGAAGCTCTTGCACTGAGCAGCCTCTACAAATACATGGTGCAGTTTAAATTCCCCAGTGTTAAAAATATACGCTTGACTGTAAAACACTCTACTTTTTATATGGAAATAGCAGCTCACTGGGACACAAGTGGCACTGTGCTGTATGGCATGCTGAAGCAATCTGGGAGAAAGGAAAACTAATACATACCAAGAGTAAAAACACAAAGTAAGTACATAAATAAATAAATAAATAAAGCAAGCAAATGGGATTGAATTTACAAATATATCAAAAACGTCCTATTCAGAGACATTTACTTTCCATGCAAAAGTAGTTTCTTATCTGCTTTTATCTCCATGCTGTGTGCACACTGTGCAGCTCAGGGGACTGCCTGCTTGATGTGTTATTGATTTCAGGGGGAGGGGGACACACAGAACTGACAGAAACTTCTTTAGCAAGTAGCACAACTATTCACTCAACATCCATTGGCCTCTGAAACCAATTCTGTCCTCTTTTCCATGTTTTCTCATTTTGTTTTCAATCACCACTGACAGATACAGCTTTCCTCTCTTTCACACCGCAGAGGGGAAGCAGCAATAATTAATTCTAATCACAGAGAAGAAAAGCACGACTGCAGAGGATGTCCACTGGAAAAATACGGTCAGAAACTCGCCACTCGTGCCCCTGTCTGTCTGCAACTATAATGCACAAAGAGCTGTGAATGCAAAAGGGAGAGGAAACGCACCTCTTGCTCAGTATTTTGTGCTTGTAGTAGATCAGGAGTGAAAGAGAGACAAAGTAAAGCTCTGTTTAAATTTCTATGCAATGCATGAAGCAATGCCTCAGAGTGAATGCATAAGTTGGATGGTCAGCAGAACCCTGGGACACATCTCTGCCAGGCTGGGACAGACTGGTGGGCCCCATAAAGACAATTCCTACTTTCTGATACTGCTCAGACCTCTGTGATACTGCATCCAGAATTTTACTGGCTAAATAAAAATGATTCTAAGAAGTGGGAGGCCACCAGTGGACAGACCTGGGCTGCTTCTCTTGGTGTCCAGGTCTTGGTGTTTAATCCCTTAGGTAGATGGACAAAACATTATCTCTTTTGTAGAAGAGAGGCAGATGTGCCACTAAACAAGAATAGTTTGGAGGGAAAG
>NW_008240027.1:1768897-1800059 GCF_000691975.1 Corvus brachyrhynchos | reverse complement strand
AGAAACACCAAAGGTAGAACATTACCTAAATAGTGATTTTAGAAAAACAGCTGTATAAAACCAAAAATAAGCAAGGAAAAAAAACCCCCAAATTTTGTCTGATATAATTAAACTGATAGGTTTCTCTAATTTTTAAGTTTCTTCATTTAGATGCCTCTGTATTTGGGCCTAAAAAAGTCTCTCAATAGCCTGACAACAGAGTGTTATGGGATTTGGCACAGGGGTTTAGACATGCTTTCCTTTGAGTCAGGTGATGCCTCTAAATTTCACAGCATGCTCTGAAATTCCACACCATACATTTTACACCCCTTTCTCCTCCAAGAAAAACACATGAACTGAAAGAATCTTACAAAAAGCACTAATATTTTCTCAAGTGATCCAAAATGTTCTAGACTTTTACTCATGACTAATAAGGGGCTACCTCTGCATTAAAATATGAGTAATTACTTAGCAGCGTACATTAACACAAAATAAAACCCCTTTAAGACAACAATGACAAACACTAAGTCTGCATGAGAAGTTCAGAGAGATAAAAGATCATTAATCTGCATCACAATTTGGCTAAGAGAGGTAGCTGCTAGAACACCAAACACTGATGTCAGCTTTTGGTATTACATGTCATATAATCCAAGGGCATATGGATTAAAAAAAAAAACCAAAAAAACAGAAAAACAAAAAGAAGCAGTGAATTATTTCAATATCCTCTGAGTCTATGAAAGAGAGTTACTCCAGCAAGCATAAACTTAATTCTGTGTGGTCAGAACAGCTTAGTGGAGGGGTCTGGAGAAGTGAAAGGATGGGCTTCTCTCAAAATTTTGTATTCATGGAAACTCCTAAAAAAGCAACTGCTGCAATGTCCCACTTCTGTAGGGGCACAGGTGGGCTTTTTAAAATATTTATGGTCATTCTTACTTCTGGTTTCTACCAGAACATGGAATAAAGACAGCAAAAAAAAAGATGTTTTGCAGATATTTTGAACCCAAGAAAACATTTGGTTTACCCTGGGGCTATACAAAGTCAATGGCCCTTGGAGCAATTTTGACTGGTGTTTATTTCTCCTGCTTGCTGTCGGCACTCAGGGAAACATTTCTTGTGCTATTTCAGTGGCTTTATACTGCATGGAAGCTAAAAATCTCTGTGTCCTCATCTCTCTAACATATCACTGTACTGACAGAGACAGGAAAAGCATCCTGCAAATACAGTGTGTTGACTCGCTCCTGACATGCATAAAAGGAAGCAAGGAAGATGTAATTTCAGTATTTTATTATACTCCAATTTTCACTCAATCTGATTGTAACCAGCCATTTTCAGAGCCAATACTTTCTTTCAGAGAAGCCTCAGAAGCAGGGACATTTTTTTTATCAGTGTGAGAGTAGCTTATTGCAGTGTTGATTTATACCAAGGAGCAGGTGGGATAACTTGAGGCCAGCTTGAAGCTTTACCATTTAATAAGCAACGGGCAAATGCAACTCATCACTGTGTGGTCTGCTGTGAAAATACTACTTGCTATTTTGATTTCCACAAAAGAGCTGATGCTTTTTTAAAGAATGTGTTGTGTTCCTGAAGGTGACAGGAATCCAGGTGATATGAAAAACATTAATTAATCAGGTAGGCATCCCCCTAAAATATGTATTTAATCTAAACATGCATAGTTATACATGGATACTGTCAGATGGGCCGAGAGATGTGTTTGTTCTCATGTCAGGCCTTTTACCTCTTTCTGAAAACCTCAAAAAAGAAAAGGCAACAATGGGGCCAGAGGTCAAGAAATCTTTTAAAATCCCAGAAGGGTTCAGGCTCTCCATGAGTTAGGGGCAGTAGTTGGTACTAGAACTACCAAAGGCGTTCTTTTTTTTCCAGTTCTTCCATCACTAATTGAGTTACCAAGTAGAGTTAACTGAAACGCATCCTAACAAATCTGAGTGGTCATTATGTTCTTAAATGAAAGTTTCAGGTTATTTTTGCTAGCTTATTAGGAGTTTGTCTTTATTTATTTTTTTGCTATTATTATAATATATAGGGTCAGTGCATTCTTAGTGATGCAGCCAAGATTTCAAGTTCCAGACAGTGGCTGGGAGGAAATGGCACTGATTTGGCTGGCATGAAACATAGTTCTGTTTTAGCTGTGCAATTTATTTTCTATCTCACTTTGCACCTGCCTTTTTCTTCTCCCATAATACATTTGTCCACCTAAATTGAGCAGCCTTCCCAGCAAGGATGGTCTTTCTCTCAGTGTTTGTATCTGGCATCGCTCAATAGGGCTCCTGTTTCCTCTTGAGTCCTGAGCAGTATTGTAACTCAGGCAATTAAGATGAGCAAAAAGCCTGATTATTCTGCCTAAAATAAGTCTGTAATGGAACTAACACTGTGCAGATGGGAGAACAGATACCTCATATGACTATTTTGCTCCATTACACAACAAAGAGTCAACTGTGAGTAGCTCTCTAACAAGCTGGATGCTGGTAATTTTTTGTCCAGAGCACTCAGCAAATACTGATAAATAACAAGTGAGTGTGCATTTATGAGTGATTTACTAACAAAACCTGGGAGCCAACGCTGTAGCAGAAACTCTCCTAAAAAGAAATGGGCATACTTAGTTTGCTGTCACCAGCAGAGGCATCTTCACTGGTGCTAATGGAGGCCTGGGCTGCGGGCTCTGCAGGGCACAGATTTTGCTCCGCGTTCATACAACACTTAGCACAGTGGGATCCTGGTCTGTTATGAGATGTCATGAATGCTAAATTAACACAAATACATATTTAGTAAGGAGCAAATGATAGATGTTTTGTGGACAGCCAGGCTGCCGTATTATTTGGATTGCAGAGTTCTACCACAGCCCAGGCAGTTCTAAGGAAATACTATAAAGATGCCCAGGAGCTGCCTCATGCAATATTCAATCAGCCGAAGTGATCCAAGGCACTGCTGGTATTAGAGAGCACACTTTGCTGTATTCATTTGTGAGCTGTTGCATACAGAAACCTGAGCATACAAGAGGTCCAGAATCACAGGTAACATCTGACAGAGGTCTCTTTCTGTCTTAGAAATTCAGCCATCAACATCTGCTGAGGTGGGTCCTGTTTCAGATGAGACTTATGGAAAAGCTATTGATTAAACTGCAGCTTTAGTTCTGTTTACCACTTACACACACATACACAAACAATTAAATACGTTACTGAGCTGAATAGCATTTCAAATTAGAGGAGTTTCTGCCTTCAAAAGCACTTAAAAACATTATCCACAGACATACATATATATGTTTGCACTGTTTAATTGACATTGTTTTCCCAACTCCTTCAAGTCACCTGTAATATCAAGACAATTAAGTATTATTTTCCCAACCTATTTACTGAGCTACCTAGCAATCAATCCACCTACACACAGAGAGAACAAATGCTCATGGGGGATGGGAGATCTTAAAAAAACACTGAAAAACTGTCAGCCTTCTCCAACAGCAGCCAGGCTCATAGCTTTGTAGGATTACACAGCCTGACATCTTGCAGAAAATAAGTCCATGGGATAAAAGCTCCATATTCTGACAGTACCATTTTTTCCCTGCAAATCAATATGCTCCTGTGTGGAATAGCATTACTATGTCAAGTTATACACATGTTAAGTATGTCTTGGATTACATTGGTATAAATAAATAGATGAGAATATATTTCTTTTCCATCTCTGGTCAGGAGGTCACCCTTAGAACAGAAACTAGTGCTGGGGCAGGTCAGTAACCTGGGACACTTGGGTAAATCAAGTTTGGTTCCTACCATTGCCACCCCTTCCCAGGTGACCTTGAGCATGTCACACAGGGCCTGACTTCCCAAGGGGGCTGTGCACAGGGTGGAGATGCAGTAAATCCCAGGTGCTTGGTGTCATCTCACTTCAGCTCACAGTACACTCAGTTAACCAAAGTCATCTCTACAATATATTGAATTTTGCTATATCTCTGTGTGTGGCAGTGCAGAAGGAAACAGAGATGAGGTATAATCAACCACTTTTCTGTAAAACGAGTGTAAATGAGGGTCATTTTGGCTCACAAGTGGTTTATTTGCCAAGTCTCACTGTGGTCCCTCTCGCCAGGAAGCGTGTGGGGTCATGGAACAAGAGAGCTTGTCCTGTCCTCTGGCACATCAGGCTTTGCCGTGTTTCTGAAAGGAGCTCCCGCTGCAGCTTGACGTATGGGACTCCTCTTGTGAAAGGGCACATGATCCCACAGACAAATACTTTTTTTTGTCTGTGTTCTATTCCCTATCCTTGTAAATCAAAGCATTAAACCCTTTTTTGTCCCCTCTTTGTTTGTGCTGCATCTCCGACTCCATCCCTGAGCACCAGTACTGTCCTTAGCACAAGTGGGGCTCCAGGTCACACAGGGAAATCTGGGCCTTTCAACATGAACCAAAGAGTAATAAATCCTGGCCTCACACTGTACAGGCTGGAATCAGAGATGGCTGTAAAGCTCCTTCAGAGTGAAACCTATTATTGGTATTATTTGTAGTGCTTCATTTAGTAGCGTGGCAAGTCATACCCCTGTACAAATACGTACTTTTTGGGTATCAAGCCAGGTGCTAAAACAACAGCAACTGTGACTTGTCAGCTGAGACAAGATCAATCGGGCTGGGATTTGGAGTCCAAACCACTATTGGAAATAGAGCTTCCTGGGAGCTAAAGCAAACTAAATTAAAGCACAGGTATTCGCACTGCCAGAGGACTTAAAAATGAAATTTAAAGGGCTTCTTCACAGAGATCGGAGGGTAATGCAAACAAATGCCCATGAATATTTGTTCACATTTTACAAGCTTTTGCTTTGGCCATTTTCAGCCACCTTCAGTACTTTAGTGTGTGTTCAAGTGATCCACATTTCATGGTTCAAAAGTCACAGCATTTCAGCCTTCACTGCAAATAGGCTGTCTAACATATTCCATTGGGGAATAGCACCAGGTGATTCCCCTTGCTCAGCTCTATCTGTTAGGACAGCCAACTTTGGAATTCAATACCAAATGAAAACTGGAAACTTCTTTTCTCCTCAGACCACAGCAGTTTTAGCAGAGGGACCTGCTTAGTGTTTTCAGAGCAGTGTTGCTTATGTTTGGCCTTCTGTGCTCCTCTTGGTCTGAAGAAAGGTCTAAAACTCCAGTCCTCCCATCACGAGGGCTCTCTGCCACTTTATGCCTAATATCCATTCCTCCCTTTACACCCTCTGAGCTAATCTTCCCTCACTAACCAGTTGATGTGCCTGCATGCCCTGTACAATGGCATCCCCTGGCAGCTGTCACAGCATCACCAGACCTGTTGCATGAGAGGGTGCACATGAACTCTTCCCACAGCACTTTCAGCCTGCCTTTCATCATACTCAGTGTGAATAGACCACAAGGAAAGGACAGAATTTCAGTGTAAATCAGCCACTGTTATATACTGAGGACAGTTCTGGAACAGCCATTTTATCCCCCATTGTTCTTTTTTTTAAGAAAAACACACTGCCTTCCATAAATCTTAGCTGTGAGTCCACAGGGTCATCTATTTGCCAAAAGAGCAATTATTGATTATTCCCAGCCTACAGCTTCTGTGGCTGTTCCTGAAGTGTGTGTTCTTTTCTAATCAGAGCTAAGGTTACGACACAGCCTTTGTCATCTGCTTTCCCAGAAAACAGCAATATCCCAACAATATCCACAACCAGTGCAGTGGTATAAAACACCAGAAAGAATGGCTTCTTAGTGAAGGATCTTCTCTTATTAGAATCCCATATTTCAGCAATCTTGATGCCCCTCTCATCGGTCAAATCAACTGCAGTTGCAGTCCAGCCTCTGGGCCTGTCTGAACAGGAATCTCTGCCAATGCCTTCTAGCACATTAAGGCTTAAAGGAAAAAATAAGCAGAGTTTCAAAACACCAGTCAGGTGTAAGACTTAACCAGGCATTTAGGGTAGTGATCAATCACTTGAAATTTTAAAGTTGAGTGTTCTGATCCTTCTTTCTCACCAAATGATCCCAATCTCACCAAGAAACAGTAAAAGACATGGATGTGCTAACTGAGGTTCAGAGGTTTTATATGAAAACCTAAGCCAGTGGTGGGCCTGGCTGGCCCCAGGAAATGCCAGTGACACTCCTTCTTAGATCATTAGTTCGAATCAATGGCGATAGCTTGAAGGGGCGACTGTGAAATGAGTTGCTAATAATCATCATGTGTACAGACAGCATTTCGGGGCAGGCTGGGATGCCCCATGTCAGCATTTACTTTATGTTCATGTGTATAATCCCCATATCAGATAATTCACACCCATTTAAGAGTACCAGCCTGGGAAAATAAATCCTCAGATAACCCACACAGTCAAATAATCCACCAAATCAGATGTGGCAGGATGACCGGGGATAGGGAAACTATTAGGGAAAAAGGTGCAGACTGTGGGAGTCAGAAGCAGTAGAGCTTGACGAGGAGAAGGGATGCTGAGGTAAATGTCCCCTCATCTCATCCGTAAGTGTGGGCAGAGACCACGCTGTTCCCAGAGCATTTTGGCTTGTTTTTTTCACAGAGAATGAGCAGCCTGTTCATGAGAGAATCTAATACTGTATGGAATAAATGAGATTTGAAAAGTGCATATTTTCCACCCACACTACAATGGGCATTATTGCTGGCAGCCAGCAGTGGGAATAGCTGGGTAGACAACCAGCCTTAATTAGGAGGAAAGCATATTCTTCTCAGGAGAAAGCTAGGCTTGCAAATGTTTGCATCGAGCACATTCCATGGATTTCAAGGTCTGATTGAAAATGAGTGCACTGTAGGACATCATTTTCAAGGTCCTGCACAGGATATTTCTCCAGACAAGCAAAGGAGGACAGTGTTTCAGATGCTGTCACTTCTTCCTCTGTGAATTGCAGGTGGTGCATTCACCCAAAATACCAAGTGTCAGAAGCAAGGGCCACAATGTCTGCAGGGGCTGAGCCCTCTGAAACACCACAGGCCCCTGAGCTGCCATTTGGGGAACCCAACCTGGGCTGGAAAATCCTTCAGAGCTGGGTTCCTATGCCGCCTTAGCATGTGTAGCCAAACCTGGTCTGCACTGATGCTGGGAAAGAGCAAGCTGGACTGTCTGTGTAAGGTGTGGACAATTGCACCCCTTTAAATCACATTGATGTTATTATGGGGACTTCCTCTGGGATCACACGGGGTTAGGAAGGCCAGACAGATCAAGGGTTCCTCAAGCAAATATGGCCCTGCACTCTTGACACATCCCCAGCTGACCCCCAGAAGCGTTAGTCCGTCACGGACCTGCCTTGGCTGCCAGAGCTGCCATGACAGGGGTGGAAGAAGTTATCCTTAAAAAGCATTTTGCAAAAGGATTTTACAGAAGGAATTCAAATGTAAGCTCAACACTTGCAGAACAGTTTTGATGCCCTTCCTGCATTTGTGTTGTATTTAGAAAACTGTTTGGAAACAAAATGCTGATTATTCTTCATGGTGAAAAGCTGAAATGTTGTATTGTTTATCCTGCTTTGGAAGTGTTTCGGCTGCAGACAGCTGAACCTGGCTCCGTTTCACGTCTGCATGGCTTCCAGCCTCCCCTGGAGACATTTCACACGCCTGCAGCCCTGTCCTCTGCCCTCCCACCAGCAGGCTGCCACCAAGCCAGGAGGTGCTGGTTCCTCTAAAGCAGTTGTCAGTGTCAACACGTGAATCCACTGACAGATGGAGACTGAAAGCCATGGAAAAAACAGTCCTGCCCTAGAGATCAAATCCATCAGCTTCCTACCATGTCTCGCTCCTCTTGCTCCCCCAGGAGCTGACTCCCTGAATTCCCCTGGAAGATAAATTTCCTTAGGACCAAAGCACAGAGCTGCCAAGAAGCTGGCAGAGCCCAGGTTTTGTTGTTTCACACTGTAATTACCCATTAAGGTTTGGAATGTTTTTCAGGGTTTTTTTTCGGAGGCAGCTGAATCTCTCCGTCCTGTCCCATCCAGATGGTGCTCCAACTGGATGCAAATCTTCAGACAACACTTTTGAAACTAGAACTAAAAACCCAAAAACAACAACAAAAAATGTAACTGCGTGAATTCTGTGCCCCTGAAAGAAATATGGCTGTGAGAGGGCAGGAGAAAAGAGCCAAATGCCTTAAATGCCTCCAGTATCCATAAGAGACATTCAGACCTGACCCAAGGTGGCTGGAGCTCAGGTGGCACCAAGGGTCAGGATCTGACCCTGCCACTCCACACCCGAACTGTAAAGCCCAGTTCACAAATGTCTGTGCTTCCAAAATACCACGCCAGTATGGCCTGGGTTCAAAGAAAAGCATGACACAGTTCCTCTAGTTGATATACATTGTTATTGGTTGGGTCTGGCTTTTTTATTTCTTTTAAACTTAGAAACAAGAAGAGGCCATTGCCAAGTCCTCTCTGTCAGAACTGAATCAAGACCATACAGTCACGTAGATAGGAACAGTGGTTGGAAAGAAATACTGAGTTTAGATCTTGTGTGATGAAGGATTTCTAACCCTTCCTGAACACCCATGTGAATATTTACACAAATTCCTTTCTGGGTCCAGAGCTTGGGGAGCCAGAATGGTTCCTGATGCAAGAACAGCAAGTGAGTACACAACAATCCAGGAGAAAGTAAATCTGAGCTCCTTTTAGATCACTCACCAGGCCATTATAAAGGAAGCTCCTCTATCTAAATGGCTTCATATTAATTTTCTTCCTCTGTTTCACACTTCTCCCCCTTTATTGCCCCACTTCTCCAACAATACAAATGATGTTGGCTTGGACATATTTTCTCTCCAGCAGTTCAATAATTTGGAGACAGCGATGCATCAGAGCTCTCAGTTGGAAAGCACATTCAAACATTTACTATTCACTCCTACGCTGATTACTCACTCAGAGTGCTTAAAAAAATAATAATAGCAACATTAAAAACCAACAAAAATACCAACCTAAAACAAAAAGGGGAATATGGAAGTCTACAGCATTATAATAAACTCTGGCTCCCTTGCCAAAGTCATTAATAATTTTGGCTTTCCAAAAAAAGAAAAAAAAAAAGAAAAAAATTTGGATTGCTCTGCTCTTCAAGTATCAAAACATCCAATTAACACAGCTAATTAGCGTCACAAACAGCAGTCAAAAGAATGGTAATTTAGATTCAGGATTTCAAAGGTTTCTTAATCCCAGGCCAATGCAACTAAGCTCTCAGAGGCTGAAAGTGTTTTGTTATTGCAATGCAATTGTATAGCATCCCATCAATTAGTGGCATTGCAGGGAACATTCACTTGCATGATTCATTTGTATAATCAGAACCTAAAAAAAACTTGGGGGGGGAGGAGGTGGGAGGAAGAGGGACAAGAAGGAACAGAACAAGCTAGCCCCTTAAAATGTGCAGTATCAATTTTTCCAAATAATTTATACCATAGCTGGAAATGATTGTGAGTAGCACCACATCCTTCCCAAACCAAGCCAGCAGGCTGAAGGGCTTTTACTAGCTTTTAAGTGATTAATAGGAAAAGTAAAGGCAGCCCCACAAGTGACATCAGCTGGCCTGCAATTAGAGGTGTTGGCTGATAGGAAAATTTTCTTCAAAAGGGAGATGAAAAGATCTCTTTCTTACGACCCTTCCCTTTATGCAGGAAACACAAAAATGGCAAGACTCTCAGCAGACAGACACTCTTACATCACAGCTGACTGCACATTATCCTGGGATTTGACCCCAAAACCTCCTGGCAATCCCAAAGTTTACCACATATCTTAAATCATCATTCACATTTCTGAAAGCCCCCTTCTTCCAGTGGATGGGAATGGAGGAGCACTCAGCACCACTGTTGGTGTCATGGTTCTTGTCTTGAACACAGAATTGAAGTTACCAAATTAAGATTTGAAGGTATATCTGCAACACTCTCTACTTGTTGAGATCATGCATCAGCTCTGTTTTAGAGGTTAAGTCACTGGGAAATGAGCAAGGTCCGAGTTCAGAAACAAACTTTCTCTTCATTTGCCATGTTTCTCTGTAAGTTCTAGACCAGCTCACTCTTAGATTCTGACCAAAACAACACAAAGTAGTGCCTGAGCTCTGGAATCAAACCATCATCTTCTGTGAGCGTGACAAGTCGAGAGGATTATGACAAAGATGACATTTCATGATAGTGGTGGTAAATCACTGATTTACTTTAAGCCACCTCTACACAGAACTGAGCTGTTCAGTGCAGCCCGCACCTGGAAGAACAGAATATCCCAACTCTAAAAACAAAGCTTTTTCCTTCCAGTATGTGCACACACTGCCCCACATCTCCCCACCACAGGCAGGGCCTTTCAGCTCCATTTCCTCTTGGGTACATAGCTGACTTCCAAACCATCAGCATTTCTACCACAGAGGTACCTGAGGGCTTCACCGTTCTGGATGTCACAAAATAAAGTCTATGTTTAGAAGAAGCTGAGGGTAAAACACTCAATACAAAGCAGTTGGTTCTTTCCATAGTATCCTTTCTTCAGGTCTGAGAAAAGAGACAAATCCTGAAAGCAATGGACCTGAATCAAAACACGATCAAGCTGACGGAAAACAGATTATTTATGACAGGAGGGAACCTTTGCCCTCCGCAGTCCTAGTTTCTAGCTCCTGTGTCAGACCCACCATCCAACTGCAGTTAATGAGATTGCATTGAATGAGACAACCCATGAGCAGAACAGGCTCTGTAATGAGTTAAGTGCATGGCCAAATCTAACTGGAGTCAGGAACAGGGAACATACAAAAAAAAGCTGGGACCATTGTCCACATGAGCCCAGTAAGTGATCCCAGTATCACTTCTGGGCAAGGCAAAGTAGGTATAGAAAAGGTGTTCAGAGGTGAAAAAAGTTAATGCACAAATACAGTGCTCACTCTTGAAACCATTACCATGTTTTAAGGCATAAAGCACTAATGAAGATGTATAGACTCAATCTCATGGACTTATAGACTGAATCTTTGTCTCACTTATATTAAGCTCTGGCTGGTCTCACCCACTCAATCATCCTTAACACACTCATTGGCATCAACAGCTCCCTTTTTTCTGTACAGACAGAGCTCCTCATATGCTGCAGGTTTTGATATGAAGTCTAAAGAATGGATAATTATTAAAGGGTGCTTTGTTGTGACTGGACACTGTACTGGTTGGGTTGAGCTATTATCCTTCCCTCAAGAAAAATTAGGAAAAAGAAGACCTTTAGGAAACCCAGACAAAGCAAAAAAATTCTCTGAACAGTATAGCTGATTAATGCATGTTATTAGAAATGGTCCAAATGGGAACCTTATCTATGAATTTCTTCACTGTTTTGGGACTAAGGAATTCTCAAATCAAAGTCTGCCTGCATTATTTTCACGACAGAACAGGTGTTAAAAAAGAGAAGGAAAGAATCTATATTCATTTCTGGTTGGCAACAGTCAGGAAGCTTACCAGCCTTGCAGGATTCAAGGGCAGGTACCCTTAGGAAAGAGGGTGATATCACAGAAAAATTTATACTATTTCTTTAAAAATACTGAATCTCAGAGGCACCAAATCACTCAGTAACACAAGGAATACTGATCCTTAACTCTCCCCCACAAACATACCCGAATTCTCTGTACCATTTAGTTTAGCTGACACTAAGGCAGGACATTCTCTGCAGCACATATGCATACAGGTGACAAAATTCAATGATTCAAATGATGTGGCACTTTAACTGTTGTTCTGCTGTTGTGTAAAGAACAATTGCTATCAAATCATTCAAGGCATATTCTGGTTCTGCCTCAAAGGAGAAAGTGGTATTTTGATCAAGATGCTTCAAGCTTTTTCACGTCGTGCCCCAGCTTGATAATAGAGATCATGGACAAAAGAGAATGCAACAGTAGGAGCAGGTATCTTAAAATAACACTGCAAAAGTTACCAGGTAGCTGGGGAAGTCAGGTTTTAGCTGAAATCCTGCTTCTCAGCCTGAAGCTCAAACAGTGAGGTTTGGCTAATTAAACCACAATAAAGCTTGTACTCATAAATAAACACACATAATCTATGTATCTTATAGTCCAGTGGATCATTTTCCAAAACTCATGTTCCTGAGGTATAAAATGGAAAGAATATTTGCCTTCCTCTCTAGAGCAGTCTGAAATTCATGAGCATAAAGGTTATTATTTAGGAGCTCTGAAATACCATTCTTTATGTAGGGCACATTTACACCATTTTTTTTCACCTTGTTGTTTCTAGAAGCATTTGGAAATGTGCAGTAGATTCACAGCCAGAAAGAGTATTTGTTTGACCAGGAAAAATACCTTGAGCTCTGGACTTCCTAGCGCTAGTGAATCGAAGTCAGGTGCTGAAATATGATCTTAGCATCATTTCTGTGTATATTAGCTCAGAGTTAATAGATAGGTACATAGATCTACATTACAATTAATAAGTGTAGCCAGGGAAAAGTAGGTCCCACAGCACACCTTTCAGAAGCAAGCCGTTATTAATCAGCATTTTAACGAAGCATAATTACAACAGCTTATGGCTCCCACCAGGTAAAGCAATAATTCTAGGTGCAACCAAATAAACAAGGAAAATAATTACCTATTTCTCAGAGCTAATATTAATTTAACCAGGCTCGGAGTGATGGCTAGACAGACAGCTCGGTGCTTTTGCACTGCCAGCCAGAAAAAACTGCTCTGATTAGAGCAAAGTCACAGCTGCCATTGTCACAGAGCAGGGGAAGGCACACAGTGTTACTCATCTCCAAGATACCTCCCAGATTTAAAATTCCCACATGCCCTGTGTGTGAGAAGCACATGTTCTCCTGGGAAGGTGAGGCGAGACGCCCTGGACTGAGACACAGAGCCATGCTGGATGGGCAGTGTGAAAACACTCTATTCTGAGCAGGGAGAAGTGCCACCATGGGAAGGGTGGGCAGGACGCCACAATTCCAGGGAATCTGTTATCTGCTTGACAGGAAAGTTAACCACTGGCAGAGGAAGTGCCTGAGTTAGTCCCACCACTGTGACTGCCTTAGAGTAAACGGTGCTGTTCAGATGGATCAGCAGAAACTGTTTAATAATTACTTTCCAGAGCAATTTCTGCTCTGCCATTCCTTCTATCCATGGAGAGCAGCAGATGCAGACACATCAAGTGCTGCTGTAATATCTGGAACACTCCAGGCTTCCTCTGGATTATGGTGCCTTGTAAGCACACCCCCTCCTGGACTCAGTGAGGCTTTCTGATTACATTGGGGATCTCCCACTGCATCAATGCAGGCAAGTCCCTAGCATATGAAATAAAAACTAATGAAAGTTTTGGAATTTGTTTTCATGATGCTCCCATCTCTCTATGGAAACACAAATAAAATAAAGAGGTTGATGATGATTTATTGCCCACTACAGCCCAGTGGTGTTTTTGATACTGTTAAATATTAATACCTTAATGATTCTGATGCATGCTGGTATTACCTGGTGATCCCAAGGAAGGAGGTGGGGGTCAGGGAATATGGTGGAATGCTGCCAAGCACAGGCTGTTCTTCCAAAGTGCTGGAGACTGCAGTGTGGCAGCAGAAGTAGGGAAGGAAAGTAGGTAGGTAATTGGACTAGCACTGCACAAAACCACAAGCTTCTGGGTCAAGGCTGAGACCAAATGATACTGCCAGTGACATCATTATGACACAATCACAGCATGGCTCTGCTAAGCCACATTTGTCCCTTCCCAGTCCTGTGAGTGTTTCAGCAGCACAGTTTCCTTGGGTTCTCCAGTGTTTAAGAACAAATTACACTGGTAAACAGATTTGTGGCAACACTTCAGGCTGAAAGACTAGCTCTGTCTTTGAGCAGCATCGATTCCTCAGGCTGACCCAAGTCAGCACAGACATGTCTGACTCCAGCCAAGCAGCTGGGAGAACCAGCTATTTTGAGAGCTTACTAAACCAGTTCACTAAACCAGCTCAAATCCACAAACCTTTTTCCCTCCTCTCTAAGTGTTGTAGCGCAGGGTTGCCCAGATGTGAGGACCAGCCTCTGCCAAAAAACATGTAATTCATGTTCAGGAGTGGAGCATCCTTTGCTAGTGTTGCTTTGGCTTCATAATCAGAACAGCTCCTTCATTCTCATTCTTTCCTTTTTATTTTTTTTTCCTCACAAGAATTACCAACCCTGAAAACATTCAGTTGTGTTTCATATTTAGCAAAGTGACTTTGCACATCCATGCTGATGTCAGAAAACAAAAGAGAAAGGAAACCAGAAAAAGAGATGGGGTGGGATTTATGGCATTTCTGATATTAATAAAAACACAGTGACATAAATATGCCTTAAGAAACCACATTCTCCTGAGTAGCTCCAGAATTAATCATTTGGGAGAAGGTTTGATATGTTTCAGCTAAGCTAAAGCAAATCCCAAAGCCTTTTTAGTTTCACCATCACTAAATGGAGGCTTATGCCACTGTAATTTGGGCTTGAATTGAAGACATGAATGTCAATAGAGTCAAGAGGTTTGGATACAAGTGGGGTGGAAAATTTACCCTGCAGGACAGATTTTACCCCTTGCAAAGCTGTAAAGCAAGGATTATACAGAAAATTAAGCTATATTGCCAAGAGCAGCATATTTAAACCCTTCAGGAAACTTTTATGTAATATTATTATTCCTTTAATTTAATTTAATTTCTTAAAATCTCTTTCTCTCCCCACTCCAAACAGTAACCATGAAATGATGCACTGGAAGGAGACATGGTGGTGCCAAATTCTCCTCAGCTGAGGTGCTCGAAGCTCAGTTTGAACTGACAAGGTGCCTGCACGAGGTGCTGAATCAAGTGCTCGCCTTGTGGAAAGCAGCTTTTCCTTGCAACAGAGGGCATTCATGGTCTCAGGACCATCATCCTGCTGCCCTTGCTTTGCACACCACAAAATAAGGGAAAGTTTCCTAACACCCAACAGGACATGAAGGTATTGGATACATGACCCAGATGTCTGGGTTGCCCACATGGGATTTTTGAACCTAAAATGTTGTCCCATGGATTCCTTTGGGCCAAGTGCAAAAACCGAGCTAAAACATCCACAAGAAGTTAAGAAGCAATCATAACTCCTAGGAGACTGCTGGAATTAAAATAGATTCAAACCCTAGGTGTTTTATAAAGTCTTGGGAGAGACTCAACTGTATTTTAAATGCCTCTAAAAACCTTCACCCGTCTTTTGCCTCAGTTCATCTATTTTAAGTACAGTAATAAGCATCATCCCTTGCCTCAGAAGTGTGCTATGACATTTCCTGAAATACATTAGTCAACTCTCAGGAGAGGTCCAAGGGGAAGAAAACTCTTTACGTAACTATTGGTGAGGAGGAGAACTCATCCCATGCTAACCATGGTCGCATTTCACAGGAAAAAGCCTCAACGTGAGTAAGGAAATGTTTTAAGGAAACAGTTCCTATTCATCTGCTGTATGAAGAAAAAGATGAAGCCTCCCCTGAATTTCCCCCAAATCTTTCTCCTTGGAAGCTTGTGTGATACTCCAAGTAGCTGTAGGAATCTTTCCAGTCAAATCGAGCTCAAAGCTGTTGCTGCTGGCTGCCTGGGTCACTTGTACAAAGGTTTCCATGCCACTTTACTTAGAAGGATGTTACCTTAACTTCAAATTCCAAGAATAATACAGGGAGGGTTTAGCTTAGCCTGGATGTGAATTTAATGCCTGTCTGATCAAGGCAGGCTCTGCCTGTCCTGTGCAATATATGGCTTCACAGAGCTACACTGGCACACTGGTGCAGTGCTTTCCACAGAGAAGGAAAACGCAGGGGAACAATGCAAGTACATGAGGGATCAACAAGGACACAAAAACATCCATCAGTGAACCGAACACTGCAAAGGTGGGACAACCAGAGGTGTGGAAGCTGCATGGTGTCAGTGTCCATGAGGGGATTTGCCCAGCTGGGACCTCACTTGCTTGGCTCAGAAATCTGGCCACTCAGGCAGAGCACACAGCCTGAAAGAGAGCTGCCACCTCATCCAACTCCTCCCCCTCCCAGGCTATGAAGCCAGGCTTACAAAGAATTGCAGTTTTTTCAGGTCTATGGAATCTCCTGTAAAAGTCTAGGCTCTGGGAGCTGTGTGATTACTTGAGATTTCCCCAGCATTCATTTAAAAATGCAATTGTAAGCTTCACAGTTGGAGAGAAAAGCTTAATAATGCAACTGTATGAAGACCTAAAAATAGACTCAAAAAAATTTAAAAGACTCCCAAATACACCTGGCAATGCTAGATTCCAGCTTCACTGGTGCATTCCCTTTCCTTCAAGCTTTTCTTGCAAGCACAGAGAAACCAGGCGGAGAACAAAAAAACCCAAAATAATGGAAAGGAGCTCATAACTGTAAAAGTTCAAAAACACTGAAGCAAGAATTAGGAGAAGATGCAGTGCAGAAATTAACTCATTTACAAAGCTTGCCTGGGCTGCTGGGGTCCCTTTAACTGAACACAGTCAGCACAGAAATGAGTCCACATTTATGCAATGAAAATGCTGATGAACGTCATCACTGTGCAATGGCTTCAAAATTGATTTGTAGGGGGTAGGAAGATTTTGTTTCACCTTCCTTAGTGGGGAAGCCAGACAGAGCTTTAAGCTTTATTGACTCTGGTATTACAATCACAGTTGCAGGTCTTTCAACCTGTTCCAGAATTGGAGAGAGGTTTTCTTCTCTCTGTGACTGGATACTGTAGCATGGTCGATTCTGTGCTGAATTGAAATTCATCAGAGCCTGCTTTGTCTCAACAGAGTAATAAAAGCCTAAAATGTTATTATGCATGAAATGGTTATAGAGCTGGTGAAAGGGTTGTTTCTCCCCCTGGCTGCAAAAAGGGGAGGAGAGGGGAAGTATCTGACCTGAAAATAAAAAGTGACTGGAAGAAAGATAAGTATTTCATATAAAATTGGCTCTACCTGCAAAATTGTGTAAGGCAAGCAAAAAGCATCAAACGGTTCTCAGAGAAGGAGCCCAAATGATGGGATAAGAACCTCATCCAGGCCTCGTGCTGCTCAGTGCAGGGGACTCAGCTGAAATCTGTCTCTGCTCACAGTTAACCCACTGTTTAAATACAGATGCAGCCTGCACATTCACCTCTTTTCTTGATCTTCTAACATGAAACATTAGCAGATACTCCAGGGCACAGCACACTTGTGCCAACACAACACAGGGCTCCCCTGGCTCCAATCCTGCCGAGAATTATGCACTTACTATACCCTTGTGGCCCAAGCGAGCATTTGTAAAAACTCCTCATGGAATCAAAAGGCCTCGGCAAGACTCAGCTTTCCTAATAGAAACCAAATTGGGAAAATATATGCACACAGTCACAATATGACTGAGGGTAGAAGAGAACCACTGTAACAGGTCAAGACACCTTGATCTTTAAAGGTTCATCCCTCCCAGCCTAAGCATTGCCCATGGAATACCTGTGGTTTAGGGTGCATTTTGTGCTGTTTGAGGCAGACTGGGGGTGATGCTGCAGTGTTAAACTCTGGTTGCATGTGCAGTGGAAAGGGGGCAGCTCACACAGGCACTTCTGGATGAAGGGCACACTCTGTGCAGCTTTTCTCTCCAAGTGCCTATTAGAGTTAATTAGCAATTAAGTAATTGAATTATATACAGTTGCACAAAACACATATGCATATACACAGGTAAGTGCTATGCACTAGTGTGCATATGTAAATATATATATATCTATATATATCTCTCTACATAATTTGTTCAGTAGCACGTACCCATAAAATAGAGACACAGGAGGAACTTTGCCCTTGCTGAACTGGGTGGGGGATTGCTAATTTGCTTGCATGGCACCCAGGCTCTGCCTGTGGCTGTTTCCCACCCATTCCAGAGGCAGCTCCACGACAGGGCAGCCTACACCTACATGCCATCACCTGCAGTGTCAGACTGAGACTCCGTGGCTGAACAGGGTAGCAGGAGATTTAAAGCCACACTAAACACCCTTGAGCTGCTAGACACTTCCAAGATTTTGAAGGAGGTAAGCAAAATTCCCAAACACATGCTAAACAAACCCACAATGTCTGTGTGCTTCTGTAAATCGCTCGATATAAATCACACATTGTTTACTCCCGTGAAAAAAGGCTCATGAAAGTGTTTGGTCTCCAACCCCCTTGGATCCTCTCAGAGGGGGGCTCTCAAAGCAATAACTATTAAAATGTTCCTGCCATTTGTCTAATGCAATTCCATGCTCCACATCCATCTTTGGCGAGCTGACTTTCATTAACACTTCAAAAATAATTTAAGGTTTTCGCGGTGAAGGTTAGAAACTTTTCACAGCCCAGAGCTAATAGCTCTGCTGTTTACATGCTATAATGTCTTGATAACCTTTTCAAACACGCTGTGGCCGGCAGCTGGGACCTGTCCCTGCTATTTTTGTTCCCAGAATGTAACAGCAGAAATGCAATGACTTTGTGCCCCTGAAATGGTCACATTTCTTCTCTTTAGGCTTTGCTTCCATTACAGCACTAACAGAAGGGGCCTCACCTTTTCAAGAGGCTCCCAGCGTACTGAAATACAGCCCTGGTTGTCTTTTCCCTGGAGGAATGAAACACACTGATTGTCTCACTGGAAACCCAGTTTTGGGGGATAGGAGGAGGGCAGGCAGCCTGCCTTGCCAGTCCAGGGGTGCCTTGGAGAAGGCAATGAACCTACATGAACCATTCTGCTCCCAAGAATAAGGGCAGGATTCTTGTTTTCAGATGCTGGATGGACAAAGGCACAATTCTACAGTGTTTATTCCAACACTGCAGCAAAACAAGTTCTGCAGCTCTCTCGCTTTGCTTTGCTTGAGCTGCACACAGATTACAAATCCGTACTGGTGACATGGCAGGCTGGCAAACAGCAGCTGGATGCTGTGGCATCCATAGGCTAGAAAATGTTGTCTCTGTCAAAAAGCAGGGATCTCACTTGCTTCAGTCTCCTGCCTGCTCAACAACTGGAACAGGAATGGAAGGATGCTACAGTTTTTAAAAGCCTTTCTAAAAACATCACACCAGTCTAATTTCAGCATACTGTCCTTAAAATTACTGGGCCAAAAAATGCCCCCAGATACAATTTACATGGAAATATTCAGTCCCATGGAGAGCTCCAAGAGGGGTTTTCTCTCCCCTAAACCCAGAAGCAAATAAATGCAGCTGCTCCAAACTGATAGCAAGTAAAGGCCCTGAAGCTGAGAGAATGGGACCAGTCCATTCCTATTAAGTTAAAACATTAAAAGTCCTGGACAAGCTGTAAAAAACAGAGACATGATCAACTCAGTCAAATTTACAGCAGACCTGGGGGCACATCCACGATTTTCTCTCTCCTGGGAGCTCTGCTAGATACAGCTTGGAGCAGCCAGAAGCACCACAGCACGTGTTACAAACATTGGGCTAAATGAGCCCTAAAAGAAATCGTTTTAATGATCATCTTTCTCCTTTTGGGCAGGGACGTGAGAGGCAGAGGTCAATTTGTGTCAGGCTCCCTGTAGCCTTCTTGAACCCATTCAGAAACTAGACGAGGTGAAATGAGGGGTTGTGAATTCTTCCCAGTCTAGAGAGGGTTCCAGAGGGCCCAGTGGTGCCCATGGGTGATGTGCGCTGCTGCCACCACCGAGGGCTTGTGCTGGAGAGATGGATCTGCACATGGGATCCTAGAGAGCATGGGGTAAAGTATTTCTGGCTATGACACAGTCACTACCGACTACCTTGAAGACAAATACAGGCTTTTGATCTTCATCCAAGTGCTTTAATTTTTTAAGGTTGAGAAGTGATGACAAAAAACTTTTAAAAGATTCCTTGGCTGGGAAGGAGAGGGGAGTAAATCAAAGAGCGAGGTATACATCCTACAATTTATTGTGCCTTATTTAGGCAGCCTGGCTAAATATTCCATAGAAAGCTGCAAATTCAGCAGAAATTCTGCAAGGAGTTAGCGTAGCAAATGAGAACAGATAGTGATCAGGCTAGGGAACAGCAAAGCAGAGTCATTGTTAATTAAGAGACCTAAACGATGAGACCTGCTGAATTAGGTCAGTGAATATTGCCCCTTCCTGCTCCAGTTTTAGGTTGTGTAAATGACTTCAAGCCAGGTCGTTTTCAGAGTTCCTGCAGTTGCCAGTGGGGCTGTGTAATGGACGCGAGAAACACCGCCAAGAAATATCCAACAATTTAGATCTGCTCTAGAACTGGGTCAACATACGGCAAAAGAAAATTAAAGTCAACAAATGCAAACTAATGTTCATCGCCACACGATCCTCAGAACCCCTGCTAGGCCTAATTTATATAAATGGCTCCGAGAAGCTGACTACAAACTGGTTAAGCCTGCTGACAGCACAGAACTGGGGAAGTGGACATGGAGAGGGAAGGAAAAAAGCAAGCAAAGAAATTCTACAGGGTCCTTAGCTTTGCTGGGTAATTTGGACAAGGTGCAGCAAATAGCTCCTAATGTTGACAAATGCAAAAGCAATACAATTTATTTGCAAGATCTCAGGACAAAATGGGAATTGCCCTGAACTTTAGCAAGGGGAGGCTAAAATGGCTACAGCAGGAAGTCAGCAGCCTTTTTCACACCAAAGCCAGGTGGCACAGCCGTGTAATGCATTTTTAAGCTAGGAAAGAAATCAAGGTGACCAGAAAGAAAAAAAGAGCAACATTCAGGTTGCTTAAAGATAACCCCCTCCAAAAGCAGCCAAATGGACCTGCATCTATTGTTACATCTCTACAGCAAAGTCTTTAGCTGGCAAAAACACCTGCATAGCTGATACTCCGCAAAGCCTAAGCACAGGGAAGACCTTGCTGTAAGTGAACGCAGTAACCTTTGTGTGAGCCAGAGGGAAAGGGGCTACAGTTAATTCTGGGTGACTTCTGAGTTACTTCTGGCAAGGCCTGCTTAGAAATTTCACTCCTGAGTTACATGAGCAGCCCTAGAGTAGAGAAATGACAATCTCCAAAACAAAAGCCACATCTTAGAGAGAAGGTGCTTTTGTCATTGCCTCAAGATTGATTCCAGTCATACCCAAATGTGCTGCAAGGAAGGCTTTTCCAAATGATCAGGAGTTGAAAGGAGATAAGGTAGTGAGAGGCCAGTTTTGAGGGAGAACTATCACAAGTTCTAACCCTGCCCACGCCAGCCTAGCCAAGTGATCACACTGCAGCACAGGGCAGGCTACAGAGATCAAGCCTAAAACTGAAAAAGAGGCAGAATCAACTTATTTTAAAACCAAAACTTCCCAGACTGTCCTCCATCTTCATAAAAAGCAATAGAAAGTAACCTTTTGGAATACCATAGTTCAGTTTAGACATTAAGAGCAGACTGCACATTGCTTTGGCAAATACTCTACACAGCCATGGCTGACCCAGATACAGAGGAGTGACCCATGCTGTATGAGTGAAATGAGCAGCAGGAAAACCTGTAGGACTACTGTAGGCTATAAAGAGGGTGAGTTCAGAAAGGAACCTAAAAGGGAGGGAATAAAAAAATACAACACAGATGACATCACAAGTGCCGTAGTCAAGGAAACATGTTTCATTTTTTCCCCTCAGTTCAGAGCAATCAATCATAAAATGGACAAAAATAGGAATTCAGAGCCATTCCTATCTTCTTCCCTGAGATTATACAACTTTCAGAGACAATAAAAAGCAAGGTTTAGTCAGTGTAGACTTAGGATCTAATCTTCACAAAGGTTTGATCTTTCAATGTTCAGTTCATAGTAATTTTGTTCCTCACTTCAATGCACATTGCATCAGCTCAGGAACAACAGAACACTGTGTACACAGTGAGCACTCCTTATCAGCCCCTTTTTGGGGTAGTCTATCAATCACCAACGTGTTACAGCATTTTATTAGCTACTCTAAGTTAAATGCTTGCAGCATTGTCAAGGTGTTGTCAATTGTGCAGCTGAACTCCATTTTGAATCTCTTCATGAATGTCGTCTCCTGCAGCACAACAGCCAACAAGCCATTATGTTTCTTACCCCAAACTGAATACCTCTGGCTCACAGGACCTGCTGAATTGTACCCCTTCCACTGTCAGAGCTTTCTACTCCCAAAACTTTAGCAAGCATTTAAGAAGATTTGCAGGGAAATGTGTCTCACATCCAGAGGATGGAAACATCTTCTCCCTAAAACAATTCAGTCACAAAGCAACAAGCAAGACCACATCAGAAAGAAAAAGGAAAATAATGGATGTCAGGCATTGTATTTTGCCATTAGTTAACCAACATATCTTAATATCCCCATTCCTAGGACAACATAAACAAGTCTATCAGAGAGTCCCCACTTCTCCACACTATCCCGATTAAAGTAGATCCCAGCCATTCCCAAATGTAAATTCAAAAAAGGTGCTTCTCATTTTGCAAATTACTCAACCTTTTCTTGACCCAGTGTTGCACATTTAGTCACAAGGGGATGCACATTCCTTTACTGCAGGACACCTAGAACCTGGAAAATGCCCCCACAAAGATGTAATTCAAGGCTGGGGGGCACTGGCCATCCAGTGGTATTCTGAACCAGAGGAGGGGTAGCAGTGCTGCAGTACCAGTGCAGGACTGGAAGAAACACAATAGATGTGCCCTCCAAATCCTGGGTGTTCATCTTACCAAGTGAGCCTTCCATATGAGGTCAAGAAAATACTGGTCAAAAAATATTGCTCCTTTTATTGCTTATACATTTATTTCTTGCCCTCTCTTATGGAATGAGCTAGTGAAAAAATACGGTCGTCTTTTATGTTCGTTAGAGATTCCTAACCTTTGAGTCAACACTCTAACTATTAGTATCTAATATTTAGATACTAAATTGTCAATCACAAACAGATCAGTAGCTATTAAAGATAGCCTGGTGCATCCTCCGGATCAGAAAGTTCTTGATGCCCTGACTGCAAAAACTGGGTGAATACTTCAAAATTTCCTCTGCCTTATGTCTCCCAGTTTGATTCATCTTTAGTACTATTCAGTAAAACTTTATTGCCACTGAAAGCTTTATCAAAGTGCATAGTGTTGCCTGAGGTCAGACCAGCCAAGCCTTGAGCCTCATATGAACTGTTTTGATGCATAGAAAATCTGTCTTTAACAATTCCAGCCTCCCCTAATAAACTGGCCCATCCCTAAAGAGCGCCGACTTTGAAATATAATTAACTTCCACGTATTCTGCCTTGTGCAGCAAATAGCACTAGGAAGAGAGAGGGCTTTTTATCTGACTCACTCTTAACTGTTCAATCATGATTCCTTTTATTACGTTTTTGTGCATTTCATCCTAGTGGGACACAGAAACAAGTTTGGGTAGTTTCATTGCCTGAATTTTCTGCTGCACACCAGCTGTTTTGGTGGCTACATTCTCTGCACTGGAAAAGAGCATTTATTTCCCATTTCTATACTGTCTCTACCACTTTCCTAGGAGGGAAAGATCTTTTCCCTAACACAATTAAAATAAATATAACAAAATATTTCTTCATACCATATCTAGGCATTAGAAAGCCATTTTGTGGTGATGAAGTTATACACCTCCCAGTTTAATTCAGTTTTATATCTGTGCTGTTAAGCTGAAGCTTTGGCAGAGTATACAGCACTATAGAAAGCCCAGACAAGGCAGGACTAGACCTTTCATGGAGGTCTTGTTCAGGGATTGCTTCCCCACGTATGCTGGTGATCTGGGGAGCTCCTTGCTGCCAAAAATCAAGGAAATTAAGAACCTGGCAGCATTCAAATGAGAGGATGTGGCAGAGCCAGAGCACAGAAACATTGTTTAGCCTGTGGATTAGGGGAGAAGGTGGGATGAGCAGCAGGGAATGAGAAAAGGGAGACCTGCCTTGTTTAAGGGAAGATGGACGAGAAGCTGCACAGCTCACTGACAGCACATGGGCCTCTATGACTTTCTCAGGTCACCCTGCCAATTTGCTGCTGCAGGAGGAAGGGGAAGCCATCACAGCCAGCTTCGCAGGCTGGGCACAATCCTGCTCCTGCTGCTTGTTGGAGAACTGAGGAAAGGATGACTTCGTTTGACAGGGAACCTTGCACACTCTGTGTGCCCATGTCAGGTCCCCAAGCCAGCACAGCACCCACCAAACCACCACCAGGCAGATACAACCACGCCCACTCCTTGTTGGCAGTTTCAGAGAAAGGCTCTGTTCAGCTCCAGGTAGGCAAGGACCAGCACAATGTGCTCCCTGCACTGTTTCTGTGCCTTTCTGTGACAGGCACTGCATTCACTCTTTCTCCCACATACACTTTGTGTAATATCTGGATTAAGGATGCCTCCTCTTGTCATTCAAACTGTCTGCTCCACTGCTCAGAGCTGAGCTGGCTGGAAAAGGGAGAGGCACAAGAGCTGATATTCTCAACTTGCAGAATTTCTTCCATAAAGAAGGGATTTAGTACATTTGGTATCTCAGTTTAGATGGAAAGACAAGGAGACAGCAGACACCCATGAGTTCGAAGGGAATGAAGCTGCATGAGGAAAGTTGGTGAGAGTTGTCCCCATAACCACCAGAAATATCTGATCTTCCTTCCTGCCTTGGTGAAAGGATCCTTTTGTTGTTTGCCCAAATGCTGCCATCGTCAACTCTCATACCCAAAATAATTAGACTTGTGACATTTAAAGGAAGGACTTTGGCAGGTGAGAAACAGCAGAAGAAAAGCACAGCAAAATGTCATTCTGTGCCAGCCTTCCAGGGAGCAGTGATATGGGGCAGCTACAATCTGTCTGGAAAAAAGTGGGATGGGAAAAAGGGGATGTGAGTTGTTGAAAAGGCCACAGAGGCTCAAGGTGTCTGCCTCACTCATCTAACCTGTGTGTCTCTCAAGCAGAGAAGCAAAGTGCTGTCCCTGCTGGTTCCTGGTGGGCAGCAATGAAAGGAGGCACACAAAGTGATATTACTCTCTCTCTTGCCTTGAGCAGGTGCCAGCAGAAAGCTTTGGCAGCTGCCGAGTGTTGTGCTCTGGGAATTTCTGCAGCACAGAGTGTTGGTCTCACTGCCGCAGTTGGATGACACCAGACCCGTTGGTGACAATGAGCCTTACAAGGAGAAGTGAAGGTGTAAAAGCAAGATGAAATCCAAGCTGTGTTCTTTTGCAGGGCAGAAAGCATTTACTGACGTCAAGAGCTGCAGCCCGTTCCATTTGAGGTGTGTGTCGTGCCCAAAATGAATTCAAGAGGCCACAAATTCACCTGGAAGATCGATTTCATGGCCTGAGAGTCAGAATATTAACTCTGCATCACTCAGCTCCAAAACAGCCCCTCTTTTTCCATTTGTGCTGCTGCTCAGAGCCACAGCCACGCCGCCTTTCTCTGCCGAGGCTGGGAGAGCGCTGCGTGTCACCCCCTTGCAGGCACCAGTGTCCAAAGGCATTAGAAAGGCAATTAGCAGCGAGAGGGTTAGGGAGCTGGGAAGTGTGTGGGATGAGGTGTGAGGCCAGGGAGACAAGAAGGCTCACAGGGCTGATCTCACCCGTACCCACATGCAGGACCATTGTGCCAGTCCCACAGCAGATGGGGCGACACCTGATTTTTATTCCCAAAGAAAGTAACAAGTAGAAAGAAGGATTGCTTTCTGCAGAGAGGAATCAAAGCAATGCTAATTAAGCACCGTGCCTGCCTCTCTGCTTTGTTGCCAGCATCCTTGGTTGATCCAAAAGCTACAGAGGTGACTGTGGGCCAGATTTCATCTTTGGTGTCACTTTGATGATTTCAGTAGAAATGCAACAGGTGATGCAGGAGGAAGTTAGGCAAGTAACTTCAACAAACTTGCACCCAAGGAGCCAAACAGCCCCAATGTACAGTCAGTTCTTCATCGTCCTCACAGTGAAGGATATCCTGCCCTGCTCACTGTCTCTCATCTTGACACAGCTCTCTACACATCACCTGGTGCACTTGACCAAGAGGAACAAAAAAATACACCCTGTGTGGCCCGTGCTTCATCCAACTCACACAGTTAGCCTTATTCTAAGTCCAGCTCAAACATTCCACTCCCTAGAGGAAAGGAAGAGGTAACCAGCTTGCCCAGACACAAAGAACCAAGCACCAAAGCAGATCAGGAGCAGTACAAGTTGCAGACAGGGAGTTTTGGGAGAGGGGAAAGTTTTTGCTGCCTCCTCCCTCTTTCTAGCCCCTTCAACATCCCCAAACACTGCAAAGCCAACACAGAATACACAGAGACTGGAGGATGAGGATGAGCAAGAAAAGTGGCATTTGCAAGGAGACAGACATACAGCAGTCAGGCAGTGAGGAGACAGAATCCCACCAGGAGCTGGTGCTCAGCATCTCTGCTTGCCCTGCAGCAGTTTCTGAAGCATGAAGGTTCCTGCAAACTGGCTCCCACCGTCCCTGCACCACAGCTCGGCTCTTTCAGGGCTATGGGGAGGTGATTGGATCCCTGCTCTGCCTTCCTCCAGCACTCCCCCTCTGCAGCTCATTGTCTGTTGATGCGCCCACTGTGGGTTTCCAGCTCCTGACAGGGTTAATTGGCAGGCCCAGCAGGGAAAATAAAATGTTTCAGCTCTGTGGTTGCTTTTTTTTGTCCTTTTTTGCTCATGAGGCTGTGGGAAAGTGCTGGCTCCTGAAGGGTTACAGACCAAGCACAGCAGGTAGCCAGCTGCTCTAGATCTTTAGCATTTATTCCTGGCCCCTATTTGTGCCCCTTCATGCTGCTCAGGTGCATTTGGCAGACACACATCCCTGCTCCTCAAACCCAGGGCTATCGGGCGCAGAAGGCACAGGTCAGGACCGGGGGATGACCAGGGCCGAGGGGGACAAGCCAACAGGCACAGCCCTGGGCTTTAAGGCCCATTCCGCACCCAGCAGCAGGGGCTTCTGTAGCCCTTTTTCTCTCCCTCTGAAGCTGGGCTTCAGCAGAGACAAAAGCCCCCTCCCAGCTTCTTCTCTGAAAGCACTCTCATTCCTTTTCCATTTTCATCTAAGTTTCCAATGAAGATTTATTACTCTGAGTGATTACTCTGTCAGCCAAGTGAGCAGGGAATAGGAATATCCTTTCTTCTTGCATTCCAGCCACTAGTCTGTTTGGCTCTCAGCAAAAAGAGGAGATTTAGCATGATTTTAGTCCCTTTTTCTTGCAAGTGTTATTTATTTGCAGGCTGACAGCATGTGGGAAAACCCATCAAGAATCAGAACCCTGGGGCACAAAGCTGGGTTGTTATTCACCTATTTAAAACCTCAAAGGAATGGGGTGGTCAGTTAAGTGTAAGTCATGCAAAACTCCAAGGCAAAGACTCCCCATCAACACTGAAAACCAGTCAGATGTGGCATGAGAAGCAACTAACAACAGGCAAAGAGGGCAGCGAGGAGACAGAAATGTCAAAGCAGAAGACAGCAATAGTTTCCATCCTACACTCATAAAACATGAATTGTACACAGGATGACAATTGCCAAGGAGATGAAGCACGCACGGATATGCAAAGAGATTTTATCCAAGACCTATGAGATCAAGATTTATTTTTGAAGATTGGTTTATTGGGTTTGTTTTTGTTGTTGTGTTTGGGTTTTTTTCCCCTGGGATGGGTTGGGAGTGGGACATTTTTGTTTTTAATTTTCATTTCCTCCTAACAAGAATATTCCCCTGTCATAGGAGAATGCAGCTGCAGCAGTAACACCACACTATACCTGAATGACAAGGACACAAACCCAAATGTAAATAAAAAGAGTACCCAACTAGTCTGATTTTGGTGCCCACCTGTGAGAAATGCAAGTAACAAACAGATTGCATCAAAAAAAACAACCCCTCATGCTGGATTTCTGACATAACTGGTTAGATTATTAAAATGGTAATCAGTAAAAAGGGCAATTTCAATCAATCAACTTCATCTCCTAAGGAGAAGCCACAGGAGGGAGAGTGAAGGAGTCAGGAGATCTGGTTGTGCAGATTTAGGCAAATCACTTTGCTCTGTATGCCTGTTCCATTTTCCTTTTATCTCACTAGACTGTGTCCTAGCACTGTGTCATCGTCTAGACAACGCCATTTCTCCCGTCCTGCATTTTCATCCAAGAAAAAACTGGGAGAGGAAAGGACAGGCACTGAGGCTGCAAAGCTCTTTACAGAGCCACAAACAGATTCAGATCCCCGCATCTCAACATCCCTAGTCACCAGGAAATGGCCAGAAAACCCTCTGGCAAAATGTTCCTTTTTTTCTTTCTTTCTGTTGGTCCAATAGAGAGTGACAACTTGCTATTCTGTGAGCCCAAACACAGCACCCTGCTCGGGGGAGCCGAGGGCTCAGCCCTGCTGATGCTCTGTGCGTGTCAGCACAACACCACTTCTGCTCTCAGTTTGCTTTGACAAAATCCAGGAAAGGCAATGTTAAAAAAACCCCAACCCTGTTACAATGGCAGAGCCGAAAGCTGCTAACCAGGAAAGGCAGGGAGGGAAGGAGGGAGGGAGGTGGTGTGACCACCCCCAGGCCAGGCGGGGGGACGGCGGCGGAGCCACAGCCGAGCGCAGGTACCGTGACATTGTGACATGCGGAGCGACCCCTTCACCTCAGATCAAACACGAGGTCTCAAAAGGCCCTCAATCAAAACAGGGCTGAAGCATCCTACCAAGGTCAGCGCAGACAAAGCTCACAGGGAAAACACAGCATTTTCAGGGACTGGCTATGCCAGCGAGGTTTGCCCGGCTCCCCTCAGGCCCCTCGCCAGGCTGCAGATGGAGCCGTGGGATGGGGTTCCCAAACTGCCTGAGCTGCAGAGCACACTGGGGAAATAAATGACAGAAACAATGTCCCTTTGGGTTCTTCTCTTTCTCTCCATATTATCGTGTCACTGTGCATGTCACCTTGTAATACTGGGTTATTTATCATCACTGAGTGCCTAGATTGGCCCTGCTAGAGAAAAATCAAAGAAAGCAGCAGGGGCTGGGGTTTGATGAGAAGGAAACAAATTCTTCCCTTCAAGAGCATGCAAACTTCTCTGCTACCCCATGCACACCCACACACACAATACCAGGCTGCTCCTTTCCCCTGCCAGCAGCTCCTTTCAGCCTCACGCATCCCTGCTCTTCTCCCTTTTCTCTGCTCAGATTCAGAGCCTTGTTTCTATGGATTTCTGTGTCAACTCCCTCAAGGATATTCACTGGAATGGACACATTTACAGGATGACTAACGTTCTGAAAGCAGGTGGTGCTATTATAGTCATACAAAAGCCACCTATTTTTGGTGCCTCGTGCTGTCATCCTGTTAGGCTCTGCTTTGCTTTGCCTCGTTATTGTACCAACTTCTCAGCACTGTTACTCTGGGCCGCTCCAGTTCCAGCTCTGTCTGCGGAGGCCTGATAGAGGGGCATCTTTGTTCACTGAAATGGTGGCTTGGAGCTTCCCCACACAAAGAGAGGCCTGCAAGTTTCTTTTGCTGTCATCATTCATTTCCTTCATGAATCTTGAGAATGTACTTAAAAGTTCTGGTGTATGTGCATACCTAATGTATGCATGCACTCACGCATATAAATTCTCCTATGCAGAGCAGCAGCCTGAAAGTGAAATGTTAGAAGTTGACTATATTCACTTTAACCTTATGTCATATTTCAGGTAATCACTTTGAAAGTCACCAGGTTAATTTTGAGTATTGTCTATGTTCTTCTATTATGTCCGTTCGCATAAAGTGCTTTAAAATCTCAGCTTGCGTTGGCTGGAAACTCTTAGCTTGTCTCATTTCAGTTTTTGGCACATGGTCTTACCTGTCCCTGCACTCCTGGGTTTGGTTGGTAGCACTGCAAGGGTGCTGTATTTATCTGCAGCCACAGATCATCTCTGCCTGAATTCCACCTAACCACCCAGCACTGAGAAGGAAAGTGAGATGGAACACAGGCACAGGGTTTAAATAAAATCACATTATTAGCAGTCACATTTCCCAACCTCTATTCTGAGACCTTACTAAACTAATAGTGAAATGACCAGGAAAAAACAATGTCAGCATATGGCAGTTTAAAAGTGCATATAACAGAGCAGAGACCACTGCAGGAAGATCCTCAGGCAGATGAAAACCACCAGAATCTCCTATGTCCTTTTCACCTTGAAGGAAGAAGCTGGATTTTCACTTTCAGCTTGGCACTTTGCAAAACCTGGCAATCTTGGCTCCAGCTCCTTTTACTCCTCATAAAGGCAGTGGAGGGCAGTATAAATTGTGTATGTGCTTCCCAAAGTGGTTTATGCCAATCCAGCTCGCGTGCAAGGGATTTGCATTCAGAGGGCTTACAATAAGTACAGAATTATTAATACAGTGTTGCACTGGATACTGAGCTGAGGCACTGCTTGTAACCAGGGAAAAAAACCACTACCCTTCTGCTGTAAAGCATCTAAATGGGAATCAGGCTCAGTCTTGTCTCACAGCGTAAATGTCCTGACCTGCTGTTCCCTACTTTGTAACACAAATTCAGCTATAATCAATTATGGCTTGAAATGTTTCTTAAACATAGAGAAAAATCCAAAGCACATGCAAAGGCCTCTGATGGTAACTGATGTGATAAAGTAGTACAGGAAACTCCTTTTTCTTAAGGCTGATTTTACACGCCTCTGCAGACAGATGCAGTTGCTGCGCTGTGTACTGCTAACCTTGAACTGACATTAACAAGTGTATCCAAACTTTCCCAGCCAGGATGGGGACTTCTCTGACAGCTGCTGCACATTCCCCTCTCCCCTCATTTCATCACTATCTATCTCTTGGTAATCGACAGAGGTCAAATCTAGATCCCACTGGGATTCACTGTGAAAACTATTGACATCAACAGGTCAGGAATAGCCAAGAGAGGATTTATACAACAGAGAGCAGGGAACATGAGCAGGGAAAGGCCACCCCAATCTCAGCTGGCATAAATCAAGATAGATACAGATTTACAACTGATAAGGCAGGGGAAAGAAGACAAAAGAGAAAAAAATATCATCATTTAATCAGCTCAGATGCAAACACAATCTCCTCACAGCCCTGGGTCACAGGAAAGCTCAGACCTGGCCAGGCTGCTGCAATAGGGATGCTCCGTGTCCTCCAACCGCTACTGCCGCCAGGGCAGTCCGGACACAGAGGGGAAGCAAAGGCAGAAAAAACCTGCTTTGTTCCTGATTTTAGCAACCATCAGGAAAACATGCCCTGCTCTCAGCCGGCTGCCACGGAGGGATGGCACGGTCGGTGCCAGAAGAGGGCACTTGAGCTCCAGCAAGCGGGAGATGCGCGGCACCGCTCCGGCAGGACCAGCCCCGCCTGCGACACGGCCACGGGGAGGCGCGAAACGGCATCGGGCG